>NC_064762.1:0-72142 GCF_011397635.1 Epinephelus fuscoguttatus | reverse complement strand
GCAGCCGTGGCAGGGTGGTGTGTTGCCCTTTACAAACCTTAAACCCAACTTGTCCAAACGCCCTCCTCACTGTGCTCCTGGCAGAGACAGAACAGTAGCCTTTATAAACCCCGATCCCAAAGGTCTGCCCCCGTACAGTGGATTAAAACAGTTGCTTCGACCCGTGGCGGCTGACCCGCTTTATAAATTTCAATTCCAAAACTTCAAATATTAAAGCCAAGATGGGGAGCTGTGTAATGAATTGCACCCAACACACACTCACACACTCACACACTCACACACACACACACACACACACACACAGATAAAGCCACCTAACCCAATAAACCTGCAGTGTTTTATTGTTGCGCCGCGAGGTTTTGGATATTCATTCTTCTTCTACTGTTTCATCCAGAACAAAAACACTGATTCATTCTTTTTTTTCATGTAGAATTGGTAAATGCCTGTGATATTCATTTCATTACAGAGGTAGCTAATTAGGTGTGTTTTCAAAAGCATGTGAGCCATATTTGCATATTGTTATCTCTCCATCATTGCCTCCCCTCTGAGCACTACATTTTTCATCGTGTTTATTAAAAATACATGGAGTGAGAGCCTGAAATGCATGTCACAGCAGCAATCACAGGGCTGAGTGCATCACCTCTGTGACTGTAACCTAAATGCAAAAATATGTTTTCAAGAATACATTTGAAAAATACATTGAGACAAGATTTGACGCGTTTATCCAAATTTCTCTTTGCTGGATCATGATCAGATCTTATGTCATTGTAAATGTGAATAGTCAAAGGTTTGACAAAGGAGGGATTTGTCTTATGTAAAATATATATACGAAATAATGCTTTCATATAAAATGGATATAACATTTGGAATAATACCCACAGATGTGTGCGATATCTGATATAATACTCTCAATGTTATTAGCAGCAAAACACAGCATATACTGTTAAATATCCATCATAATCAACTATCATTATTATTTATATGTTGTGATTAAATTAATACAATAGTGCAACTTTTTGGATATACATTTATCACACTCATGACTGTCTAATAAATATAAAGCTACAGCCAGTAGCTTAGATTATCTTTGCACAAAGACTGAAAATGGAGAAAAAGCTGACCTGGCTCTGTCCAATGGTAACATACGAGCAAGCTCCCTCATAGACACATTGAACATCATTTGTTTAACCTTTAATTAACCAGTGAAACCTCTTGAGATTAAAAATCTGTCCTTGCAAAGACAGGCAGCAACATAAGTCACAGAGAGACAACATAGAACGAAAATACAGAATAAAATGTGAAGCTCTAAAACACAAAATAAGAACACTACAAGGAAAAGCCAAAAAGTATGATAATGGTTACTAGAAGTGAAAGATAAAAACGCAAAAAAGGGGCAACTACACATGATTACCAAGACCAGCTAAGACACACCATGACACTGCCATATAGAAGATTGCGTACAAAAATCCTGCAACAGTGTTTGAAACGGCCGCGAGGAACCGAAGTTAAGTGGTGTGGGACTAATTCTTAACATGGGAACCAGTGGTGATAATCCTCTCATCTAACTCTAGGCAAGACAGCAAAGAAATGTATTTTCCAAAATGTCATTTATTCCTTTAAGGTAAAAATTGGCTGAGCTTAAAGGGCACATATTACACGGCCAAAGTTCCAAATAATGTCGGAAACGCGTTTATTGAAATAATCTCTGTGAGCAAACACGCCATGCTTCAGACTGTTCTGAGTACTCGGTCTCTGACGGATTTCTTTATATGGTCAACTTCCTGTGCTGCATGTACACTGCTACATGTAGCTACATGCTAGCGTCAGGAAACATGTTCTTTTGTTGCCCTTGTTGTTAATTTCTCCACAATTTTGGATCAAGTTCCTGCTGGAACATCTTTGATTGTGAAGACTTTGGTTGAGGAGATTCTATTGGTGATATTTAATGGTAGAAAGTGCTGCTATACTTCATTAGTCATTCATTAGCTACAACTACACTGCTACATGTAGCTACATGCTAATGTCAGGGAAACTAATCCCAGTTGCCGATGTTGCTGTTCAGAAGCTTTTGACAGTAGTTTCAGTCATTCCCCTGCCTGCAGTGATGGTGCAGAGAGTCGCCAAGAGTGTTGATACAGAGGACCCTGGAAGCTGAAAATAAGCACAATAGGTGCCCTTTAGCATTCAACCTAGCTGACCGAGACCCTAACAACTGTTTAGTCAGCTAATTGTGTAAGAGGGGCAGCATAGAAAACTGATGGTATGTTTAATGCTTCACATTAATGTGCTTATTGGCAGTAATGTGTTTTTGTGTCTGCATGTTAACATACTACATACACACATGCATGGGTTGATTTCAGAAGACAATTAATTAGATGATCTACCAGGACGTCGCCGTATTCCAACACTTAGACATATTTTAACACCAGTCGTAAAATATCATAGTATTAATGAGATACCAATCAACGCTGGATCACGATCCATGCTCACATTACCATTTTAATGATGTGTTAAAATGCACTCAGCTTTTTTAATGCGTCCAGTCACTGTTTATGTGTTCCTCAGCACACATATGTTCCGCCGCCACATCCAGACAGACTAAATTAGCTTCTCCCTGGATCCTCTCCTCACCCTCCTTTCATCCCCCCCGACGGCACAGAGAGCGGTGCAGCACATGAAGCTGCTCACGCTCGTCTCTCATGTCTCAGAGAATGATATTCAGTTTACTGAGATATCTCTGTTACACAGGCGCCATCGTCAGAGTGGACTTATTGCGGGAATAGATGCATCGCGCCCTCGCCCACCCTCCCGACACATCCATCCACCACCACAATCACACTTTAGTATGAAGCAACAGCTGACACCACATAGATGCAGCTCGCAGGGGCGGTTATTGTGGAGTGCAGCCGTGAGATAGAGGTCACTGTTTCCAGTGGGTTGAGAGATGGAGGGACAGGAAATGTTCTGACAGTAAATTACATGCTGGATTCACATATTCCATCAGAGGCCTCCATGTGAGATGGATGTTATATATCACCGCTGTGGCTTATTAACCTTTTGACCCACATAAATGAAATGCATTACAGCGCAGCGCTCAGCCGAACTGAAATTACAGACCATCTAGATCATGTTTTATTTGTGCTGTCTTACTTGATGTAGTGTGTTTACACGTTGATGTTGCGTATTGTAAATTTAAGGTTTCTTACAGTACATTAATCCCACGCATTATGCATCAGTGTGGAAATATGTCATGCTGAACCCTCGCTGCCCATTATCTCAATGTATTATTTATCTGAGGCTTTCATTTCAAAACAGCCATCAGTGATATTTTCAAAATAAATCACACACACTCCAGCATTCACATGAAGAGATGCCTTTTAATCTAGTCAGAGAATATCTAAAGAGCCTTTAGCTTCCCATTTACACATGTGCAGTTGTGTTAAGAAGCTTTTATTGGTGGTTTTTCACAGCAGAAAGTGCGACTATACTCTGTTATAGTCATTCCTCTGGGTGCAGTGGCGGTGCAGAGAGACACTGAGAGGGCCGATACAGGAGACCCAGAAATCTGAGAAGAGTCAGACTGGGGCTAAAACTGAGCGCCTTAGATGGAAGAAGACAACAGGTGTTCCACCACAGACATTCAATCAGGAGAGACTCATCTCTTATAGTGAAAAGGATGAATGAAAAGCCCCTCCATGATGGTATACTTTGAGGCGGGTGATGAATCTGTAGACATATAGGGAACTCCCCCGGGGTCTAGACACTGATGGTGGTAGGGGTGGTGAAGATGAGATGACAAAAAGACGAGGAGAAGATGGAGAAGCGCTGATGATCTGGATGAGAAGAGGAATGAGCCTTTGTTGAGCTCGTCCTGGACTCTGGATATGATGGCTGGAGGTGAAGAGGGCACGAAGATTCTGCCTGAAATGACAGCTGACAGCAGAGGAGAGAGCAGATTTACAGTTTGGCATCCTGATGGTGAAGTTTGATTGGATAACTAGGAGAGTGAGCCCACTTGGACTTTATTTGGTGAGGGTACTTTGTGAGGGCATGACATGAAGAGGGTGACACTGGTTGTACTGGTGCTCTAGCTGTTGGAGTCAGTTTTTTTAGGAGGACAGGCCCTAAGACGTAGCATCTCAGACGTTAGGAAATTAATGTGTTTTTTATGCCTCTACACAGTTACACTTATAGAAGTGGCCAGAGGCATTATGTTCTCAGGTTGTCTGTCCGTCCATCCCATTCTCGTGTACGCGGTATCTGAAGCACACCTTAATGAAAATGGCCCAAATGTTCGGTTGGACTCAAGGATGAACTGAGTAGATTTTAGTGGCCACAGATCACTGTGACCTTGTCGGTCTCATTCTCCTGAGCATCATATCTCAAGACCACCTTGAGGGAAGTGTGAATACAGGTGTTCCAGCTCAGACAGTATAAGGAAAATAATGTGTTTTTAACGTTAAAGCATGTAATCATGTTCTAGTAGAAACCCCAAATATAAGTACGAACCTGAAAAAGAACATAACAGATGCACCTTAACATGGAACTGATTGATTAATACAATACAATACAATACAATACAAATTTATTTATATAGCACATTTAAAAACAACAGCGTTGACCAAAGTGCTGTACATCAAATATAATATACAAAAAGTCAATAAATAAAACACAAGAAATGAAAACAAAATAAGACAACAAAAGGCTGCCAACTCTCATACAGGGGCAAAGAAGGCCGACGAAAACACGTGGGTTTTTAAACGAGATTTAAATTAATCTGTAAGACTTCCTGCTTGACTTAACATCTTTTTGTCAGCTAATAGTTTCAGCGACTCACCCCTAACATTTCATGCTGAACCCTCAATGCCCATTATCTTAGGCTGCGTTCACACCTGCCCTGTTTGGTTTGGTCCAGTCAAACTCAAGCTCGTTTGCCCCCTCAGTGCGGTTCGTTTGGGCACGTGTGAATACAGCAATCACACTCAAGTGTGCACCAAAACAACCGGACCAAGACCTTCTTGAAGAGGTGGTCTCAGTTACGAACGCACTCTGGTGCAGTTCATTTGTGGTGGGAACATGTTCCGACCTCAACGTTTTTGTTTTTTTACTTCCTGGATTTTTCCCACATGGAATTTCTGACCAATCAAGCAGCAGCTTTCTCACACAAGGCATTTGATCTGGTCCTCTTGTAAATGCTGCCGGGAGAACACCAACCAACTCTAGGCAATTATACAACTTTGGAACAAAACTAGTCCCTGATTCAGACCAAAGCAAGACGACTCTAGGGCTGACAGCAGCCTTCATTTATCATTTATCTGAGGCTAGGTACCAATGATATTTTAAAAATCAGACAAACTCCAATATTCACATGAAGAGATGCCTTTTTATATGGTCGGGGAATATCTGAAGAGCCAGAAAATAATTTCACCTCTTATTGCTTCCTATTTACGTGGAGGTGGCTCTCCCCTTTTTAGTATTTAAACTTCAGCTTTTTAAAAAAAGAGGCCTGAAGGTGAGGTCATTCACAGGGCAGGCTGCCAAGTAATAACTTCCCTAATCGCCTATGCCTCTCGCCCATATTTCTACCAAAAAATTCTACAGCGCGAGCAAGTCAGCCTTATTTGGAATGAGTGCAGGAGACAGCTGCTATCCAGAATCACCACCTCATTAACCCTGCATCTCGATAGCACCAATTAAGAAGTTCACACACGCTCTCGACCCTCCTTTTCCTCCTTTTGTCTCTTTTTCCCTCCGACTACGACCCCCTCCTCTCCCCCCGCTGTCTCTCGCTGTCCGTTGGCGCAAAATAAAAGCAAATTGCTTATCTGTGACATAACGGGGGCTGTTTTTACTCATGAAAGACGCGTTGCGTAAATGTCATCCAGGTCAGCGGCTCCCGCTGGTAATCACGCTGGGACAGTGATTAGGTGAAATTAATCGCGGGCCTCTGTCGCTCATGGCTGACAGCCTGGGAGCCAGATAGGTGTTCTCCTCCCCGGTGACTTCGACAGATCAGGCGAGAGAGAGTGAAAGACATCAAAGACAAGAAAAAAAACTTGCATTAGATTAACACCCGAGAGACAACCCAGAAAAAGGTATGTGTGGGTCTGTACAAGGATGTTGGCATCTGTGTGTGTGGGAAGGTGGAGTGAGGTAATGTGTGTGAGTTTTTGTGCAGGTGTATGTGCTTTCTTTTTGGGAGGGGGTGGTGGTGAGGGGGGGGACATGAAAGGAAGGAAGCTATGGTTTGATGTGATAATGAAGCACCTTCTTTAATCCTCATCTTCTCTTTTATCCAAACCACTCACTTGTGCCTATTTGTCCAACAAATGTTTTGGTAGGCCTATAAAGCAGAAATCTCATCTCTGCTATTCAAACGGGAATATCGACATCTTCGGGTTTTGTTCGTCATTTGAGAGTATAAAAAGATTCGAGATAAACTAAATGTTACACCTTTTTTTCCACTGCTTGTCTTGTGAGACCTCCTCTCACACACACACACACACACACACACACACACACACACACACAATATGTCTGGCATTTGCACCTTCCCGTGTTATGCTGCTCGAGCCTCCGTGTCTTAATATCAGAGAAACCCAGAGCTTTGAGACTTGTCATGGTTGGTGGGAGTGAGCAGGAGTGATGCTAAGGTTAGCTTGCTGGAGCGTTTAGCCGTACACGGGCAGATTTACCGGCCTGTGAACCCATAAACCTGCAATTACAAACCCTAACAACTCTGGCGCAGGCGGCCCTGTACACCGCACTTTTCCTCTGGGCTCGGGGATTTAAGCTTCACAATCAGTCAAGCATGACTCCAGAAGCTAATTGCACAAGAGTGACACGCGCACACACACACACACACGCACACACACACGCTCACACAGCATCCTTACGGGGGGGACTGATGGTGGATGTGGAATTTTGTTTGAAATTCATCAAATTTTAATCCAGTGCGTACATTTCCATATTTCCATATTTATCTCTTTGCGCTCCCAGCATCCACTTCCTCTCTGCATATCATTCCGGCCCTATTAATAGCTCTCCTTACCTAATACACAAACTCACACACTTGTCACCACGAGGGAAACAGAAAAGACAACCTCCTATCAGGTCCGCCGCTCAAAGACACGTGTATCCCAAGGTAGACAGGGCTGTCAATGAATCACTCCATTTCTGCCACAGTTGGTAAATTGACTGTTGGAAGTGGGAAACAGATGAGGGGGGAGCTGGGAAGAGTCAGAGATAAGATGTAGGATTCATACTCTCCTCCTCGTCTCTATAATGAATCAGTGTATTTACTTAGCAATCTGCTCCTCTAAAATGGCCCCGCTATCGCTCTGTCTTCTCCCAAGCGTTGTCACCCCCCTCCTCTGTTTCTCCCCACCCCCCCAAAGGTAATTGCTCTTACCTGAGACACTGTAATGGATCCTGGATGAAGTATTGACCGCTGCTAGATTTTGATTAAGGAGCTGTAGGGCAGAACATGTCTTTAATGAAACTGAGGAATCAGCATTCCCTGGCTGGTGCGTGGAGGCTGGATGCTGTGCACCGTGGCCCACTGGCACCTTGATTAGGACCTGATCCCCAGCAAATCCAGAGGTGGGCCACAGCCACTGAATTAAAAGCGATGAATTCATCCATTAATAATACCTAAGGCGTGTTTAGTTTTTCTCTGGAGGCTTATAATCGTTAAAGATTTGGGTATTCATTTACTGTAAGCGGTTTGCACTCTCACTCACACAAGCAGCTCTCTCAATCACTCAATCATCCACCTTGTTGCTCACTCGCTGATGCACTAACTCGCTCATTAATACACTCAATCGCTTTCCCCTTCATATGCAAAAGGTCAGCCTTTATCAGTTACAATTTTAGCATGAGGGATAACTTGCATTAGCTCTCATCCTCTCCCTTAAATTGCCTTTTTTTGCTCGTGTTAAAAACTGATTGCATCTCGGACGGAGATGAAAGGGAAACAGCTAGCTCCCCGCGTTCTTTGAGCGTGCAAATGGACATAATCTAAAAGGGGAGTATTAGCATGCTAAAAGACACCACAGCTATGATGAACACCATTTGCCAAGGCTTAATGCGATAGCCGGGTAAGATGATTAACTTTGAATCCATTTAATCAACCACAAGCACTTTCTCAAATAACCGACTGTCGTCGGGTAAAACTTCCTCAGATCAGTTGGGGAATGGGCAGAGGAACAGATGTGTCAAATCACAGAGTGGCAAAATCAGAGCGGAGGCCAGCCAAACATTGTTTCTTTGACGTGTGGGACATCAAATATCATTTTTGTGCACAGATTTCGTCATCCTCGCTCGTGTTTGAAGCTCACAATGGAGTGCGACTCGGAACATGAAGCAGCTCGCTCATTGACCGGGAAGTCAATGTGCCCTTGGGCTGCATTCTATTGACTTAAGTCGTTCAAGTAGTGGGCTTCTCACCTCCCTTCCCACAACGACCCCGGCGTGCATGCTGATAACTGGCTCTCCCAGTGCAATGAAAATTCTGACCCTCTTGGTCAGACCTTTAACCACAATCAAGACAGGAGATTGTATTTGTGCTAATATAAAGATTTTATACCTGATGTGTTTGTTATTGCAGCCACAGCTCAGCAGATATGTGCAAGCTTTAAATGTGCTTTGTGTGACTAATTGATCCGAGGAGTCTTCCACTCCTTCGTCGATTGAACAACTCATCTGAAGAGTGTTTATTGATAGCTGTGTGTGTGCTCCTCTCACAGACCTTGATGACCCGGTAGTGACGGTGCACCAGAGCATAGGAGAAGCTAAGGAGCAGTTCTACTATGAGAGGACCGTGTTTCTGCGCTGCGTGGCCAATTCCAACCCACCTGTCCGCTACAGCTGGCATCGTGGGAGAGAGGTCCTGACGCAGGGCTCGGACAAGGGGGTGGAGATCTACGAGCCCTTTTTCACTCAGGTAAGACAGACGCAACATGATGAGAGTAAATGATTCACTTAATGTCAAACAGGTAAAGACTTAAAGGGACAGATCACCTTAAAATCAGACATACTTATTTTTCCTCTTACCTTTAGTGCTGTTTATCAGTCTAGATTGTTTGGCTGTGAGTTGCAGAGTGTTGGAGATATCAGCCGTAGAGATGTCTGTCTTCTCTCCAATATAATGGAACTAGATGTGTCTTATGGCGAGTGCAACGGACGGACAATGACTGTTGACGACATGAAAGTGACATAGCAATGAGCTGACTGTCACTGAGCAAGGTATTCTGGATCGTATGATATCCGAAGAAAACTCCATGCACAACAGTTTGTATAATATCCTATGAATTTGCCCCCTACAAGTGACCTTACGTCCTTAACATACAGTTATATAGTTAACGTAAAGTTACAGAGGTGAGGACGTACATTAAAATGACTCAAAGTTCACATGGTTCCAAACATGCGACAAAAGTCCTGGGCAAAAGTTCAATTTTTTGTGACCCATCCACCACCCCAACCTGCCTCCTTACAAACCCTTGGGACTGCTTCCTTGTTTACTGCCATCGGTGCATTGGTCACATGATCGCAGCCTTTCAAAATGCACGGGTTACGAATTTGGGTGCTTCGCTTTTCATAGGAAATACATACGAAAAGAACAGCCTGCATGGAGGGGTGGAGGGGATGGTGGATGGTGTGTCACTTGAGAGAGATGCCTGCCAAGTTCAACACCAATTAACAACAAAAGTGGTTGTTTTTTTAGCAAGTCATCGCTGCGTTTCCAGCAGCTTTTACTCAACAAACATGGGTGTTTTTTAGGGACCTGTGTATTTGTTTCCACCAGAAACAGTTTGATAGTTTCACAAGAAGCATGTTTTTCACCACCAGAGACATCACCACGTTTCCAGCTGGGATAGTGCCACCAAAAGTGGGTATTTTAAGTTAAAAAATAATCTTTTTCTTAACATCTAAATCTCCTAACCAAATGTTGCCCACAGCGTTGTTGAAACATGAAAAACCCTAAAGCTGACATAAAGCTACTCAGGATAATCCACAGACCTTGTTGTGAGCTGTTTTACTTAGAAAGTATTTTCTTTCTACCGAACCACATCCTCCAACTGTATCACCACGCAGAAGGCAATGCGCACCAACTCATGGACGGGAGGATCCTGCTTGTGACAGTGCAGAATCTAAACATTGATGGCGTCCTTCTTAGCTGAGCTGTAAGGTTTGCTAGCTCAGTGGTGCCAGGTGAGCTAGCATTAGATGCACTCTTCGCTCTCCATGATGATACAGTTATTACAGAAAATAGTTCCTGCATGAAACTGCTCACAACAAGGTCTGTGGATTATCTTGAGTAACCAGGTCATGATTTCTGTAAAGAGACATTGATGTTGAGTTTTTCAAATGTATTTTTTGGCACTTTGAGCACCACAAGCTGAGTGCCATCTAGTTCCATTATACTGGAGAGAAGGCAGACATCTCTACAGCTGGTATCTCCAACACTCTGCAGCTCACACCAAAACAGTCTAGACTGATAAACAGCACCACAGGTCAGAGGAAAAACATATACTATGTGGCTGAACTGTCCCTTTAAAGTAGAATATGAAACTTGAGGACTTTGGCAGTCCTGAGTCTTGTAATGCTGCATTTTGTTGGCTGTCATAAAGACATGCACTCCCCCCCACCCCCCACCCCCAGCTCACTACAAAGAAAGGATAAATAGGCTGATAGAGAACAGAGGATGTGAAACAACCATAATATGCTTTTGAAGGCAAAAGATGTGTTCATCAGGAGCTAAATTTGCTGAAGCTCTTTCAGGCAGTGCTCTCTCGTATTAAGAGATGCTCTCATGACCAGTGGCACCCTCCTGTGTGTAACCAAAGGAAGACAAAAAAGAATCCATCAATCCAGCATTTCAGATGGAAAGAGCAGAGCAGGTTTAGAATGTATTAACATTATCAGACTGTTATGACGCAGTGCTCTCTCGCCATGAGAGGTTGTTTGTATCACAATGTTTGTGTGTAATAGGGTTGGGCGATATGTTAAAAATTTCCAACCAGCCACCATCAGCCCATCAACCAGCGGTTGCCGATATGTTCGGCAGTTGTGTGTGTGGCGGACAAAAAGGGGGGTGCATTCATGTGATGTCGGAAAGAATCGAAAAATGACTTTCAGAATGGGATAATTCACATTAACGCCACCTCATGTCAGAAAAACAACTCTGCAACTCGGATCTCCCGACGCCACATGAATGCAGCAAAAAAATGCAGCGTGCTTTGCGAGCCCACTCATGTTCAACATGGCACGGAAATATCTGTGCATACCGGCAACAAGCACGCCATCAGAGAGGGTGTTTAGCACGGCTGGTAACATTGTTAACCATATGCGCATATGAATTCACGTTACGGCCGGGGTCCACCGGCTGCAAACGTAAGCATCACGTCAAGCGTCTTGTTTACCGTTTGCTGAGCCATGATAGTTATTACATATATTTGAGTTATCTACAAGTTTACTGTACTGTTTGTCATCTCATGTAGTTTTTATCTGCTGGAGGGTCACGTAGGGGAGCGTAGCGCAACAAAAATAGAAGAGCATCCTAAAATAGAAAGTTGTCGCGCCGCACCCGTTGCAGCCACTGTAATTGATTAACGGGGGGCGAGCTGCTACGGGACTCGCGCTGCAGACGTGTCGCGCCACTCCTGTAAAATACCACTGAATTGTAAAGGAAATGTCTTAATTCTTCAATTGTTGGGGTTGCTGGCAAAATAAATAAATAAAAATAATATATTACGTTAAAACATTATTATTATATGATAATATATATAAATATCATTAAAAATTAGGAAAAATCAAGCATTTTTACTGTCTGTACTGTACTACTCTCAGATGTGTACAGATTTTTTTATATTTTTAAACATCATAAAAGAAGTTTGGGAACTTTACAAACTCTAATAGTTTACGAATTATGTGACAAACGGGTGAGCAAGTACACCATTATCTTAATCCGTATCTGTACCCATGGTGGGCGGGGTTTGGGTGGATGTGGGTGGGGTTTAAATCTGAAGTGGGTGGGCCATAATTAGAAGTTGACACCTTATGCCTGACATTAATATGGGGTGATCAGAAGTTGCTTTATTTATCATTTATTAGAAAAGTATTTACAGAACAATCTCAGAATTAGGCTTCAGATCATGTTTGATTATGAGAGACTGAACACAACTGCCCAATCTTCACCCAGCCTTCATCATGAATACAGATAGTGACACATTTTACCTGTATTATACTCATAAAAAGTACATAATTTGATGCTTGTTTCACCTGATGGTTTGGGCTCAACCCAAGTGTTTAAATACATTGCATGTTTAAATACTCATATATATATATATATTCATATCATATATATATTCACTGAACAAAAATGTTAGCGCAACACTTTTGTTTTTTGCTCCTATTTTTCACAGGTTTAAGTTCAATACTTTTTTATTTGCAAAAAAAAAAAAAGCATACTTATTTCTCTCAGATCTTGGTCGCATTTGTGATAGAATATGTGTTAGTGAGCACTTCTCCTTCTCCAACATAACCCATCCAGCTGACAGGTGTAGCAAATCAACATGCTGATTAAACAGCATCGTTACACGCAGGTGTGTCTTGGGATGGTCACAGTTAAAGGTCACACTGAAATGTGCAGTCAGATCTGGAAAACAGACCTTAATTTGAATTTCACAGGACTAACGCTATGGAAATGCTTTTTTTTTGGGTCACAGATACCCAAAAAATCAGTCAGTACCTGATGTAACTTTCATTTGCCTCATGCAGTGCGACACATCTCCTCCTCATAGAGCTGATCAGGTTGTTGATTGTGGAATGTTGTATGTTGGCCCACTCCTCTTCAATGGCTGTGCAGAGTTGCTGGATATTGGCAGGAATTGGAACACTCTGTCGTCCACGCCGATGCAGAGCATCCCAAACATACTCAGTGCATGACATGTCTGCACTTCATGCAGGCCATGCAACAATTGAGATGTTTTCAGCCTCCAGGAATTGTGCACAGATCCTTGCAACATGAGGCTATTAACAAATTTGCAACCACAATAAGTCTTAAAAATAAAATAAGTCTTTTGTGCAGATTAAAAAAGGGTTCGATCTTCAATTTAAACCAGTGAAAAATGGGAGCATCAACAAGTGTTAAATTTTTGTTGAGTGTATCTGTGTTTTCCTGTGATCACTTGGTGAAACATCATTGCTACTAATGTGAGGAGTCAAAAACAGTAATCAGGGAATTTAGACAGTGTTTTAACATAGCCTTTTATTTATATTAATATAAAGGTAAAAGGTAAAATTTATATTATTCTTTCTCTAATGTCATATAATACAGTACCTTACATGTACTTTAAGGCCTTAAATAGGCACTACATCTTGGTAAATGGTAGGGGTGGGAATCACCAGAGGCTCCACGATACAATTTTATCGCAGTAATTAAGTTACAACACAATAGTACTGCGATTTTAAACATTTTGGGAAATGCTAAGTAATGCGACATATATTGCAATATACATTATGATTTATTTCCTTTTTTTAACTGCAAATTATGTCCCTAAAGGCTCAGACACACCAAACCAACATCAAAGAAATAGCAGCGACAAAAGCCAACTGTTGTGTTGCCTCACATTGCCAGTGTCTCAGCCAGAAAGTTGCACATGAACACAGAAAGTAACTCTCCACACCAGCAGACAGCGGTGGGTCTGTAATAGTCATTCAAAAAGGGAAACCAGAAGACTGTCATGATGCTAGTTAGCTAGTTAGCTTATTAACAACACAATCAAGTTGAAAGAACAAAACATATTTACACTGCGCCAGTGAACAATACCACAAACCACCAGGAAATGTTTCTGCTAAAGAGCTCAGTGGCAAAGTTTGTTTTGGTCTCACTCCCTCTTGACTTTAGCTTGTTGTTTACTTTCCTCACTTCCGTTTCTCTTCTTATGCACTGCACTGAACTGCCATTCAGAGTGTTTTAATTCACGAACAGGTTCCGCCGTCTCTGACAGCGATTCAACATGCTGTATTGGCTGAAAAAAGTTGACAATGGCTCATGGTGCATGCGCACCAAAGACTAGAGGGACATGTGTTCACTGACGGCCCAACATTGACCAACGGCCGACTGTCAGCTTGGTGTGTCAGGGCCCTTATAGGTAAACTTTATTTGATTCTATTTTATCTAATAAGATAAAGTTTGCGGTCTGGTCGTCTCACACTGAAATCATTTTCATTGCAGTTAACATGTATGTAGAGACCAAAAAAAAGCAATTGATTTTATTATTCTAGTGAGTTACCAAAAGTTTAATTTTTATTTGCAGTTATTTATATAATGGAAAAAAATCAGTACTTGTCATCGCTTTATCGAAAATATATGAAATATGAATAAACAAAATAATATAGATATAATAGATAAAATATTGCCACGCAAACATTGTGATACTTTGCTGTCCATTTTTCGCTTAGCCCTTGTAAATGGTGACCTCATAAACCTGTTCTGACAATGAGTAAGAAGTGCAGTATAATGAGTTAGCTGCAGTAGCTAATTGAAGAATCAAAACAACATCTTGTTACCAAGGTGACATATTCCAACATGAGACACCTTAATAATAGTGTTGCTGGAATACTAACACCACCCCTCGTTGATAAAGCTACAGGACGGTTAAAGCTGTACTCGTTAACCTTACAGTCTGAATAACAGCAGCTCCACCAACCCAGTTTCACAGAGTTACATGCACAATGAGTAATTGCACACAGACAAAGATTGGCTTCTCTTCACAGTCAGTTCCCTCTATTGTGGATTTTCTTTACAATTTGGAAATTGAGAAACTTTTCCTCTAAAAAGGATCTTGTGCCATCAACAAAGAGCTGATTGAGATTGCTCTGTTACTGGTGAGGGAATTGTAGTGTTTGAATTGATTGAGCTGAATGTGATTTGTATGTTGAACTGGGCGGAGAGAGAGAGAGAGAGAATGGAAATGTACAAGAAAAGAGAAAAAGACACACGAGAGAGGAAAAGAGGCTTAAGAAACAGAGAGAGAAAAAGGAAGTGAAATTGATGTTTGGCCAAATGGAGAAAGATGGCCGGGGACTAATGGAGTGGGTGAAAGATGCTGAAGAAGCCGTGCAACTGGGCCTCATCAGACACTCTTCCCTTCTCCATCTTGCTCTCCATACCTCCTTCCCTCGCTCCTTCATCTTGCCCTCTATTAAAGCTTTAATTGGGTCTGAACATTTGAGCGCAACCC
The DNA here is from genome assembly GCF_011397635.1 of Epinephelus fuscoguttatus. Lineage (NCBI taxonomy): Eukaryota > Metazoa > Chordata > Actinopteri > Perciformes > Serranidae > Epinephelus > Epinephelus fuscoguttatus. The sequence goes on along the minus strand of NC_064762.1, from coordinate 56,894 downwards.
GAACCCACAGATTAGCTTTGTGACAGTCCATCCCCAAATAAATCCTGACTAAACTCCTAGTAATTTGCTCATATAAATGGCTAATAACATTATTTTCACCACTATGTCTGAACTTGCCTGAAACATACTCAGACAATCGAGTTACAAATTCATAACTGAACCAAAATCGAGCCTACGGGGGTGAAGTTGAGTCCATTAAAGTGCAGCCGGGCCTCCATTTTGGCCAGGCAGATTTATGAATTAAGTTTGTCTCTATACCATCCTCCCTCCATTATTCTTCATTCCAGCTTCATTCCCTACCTTTTTCCATCGACCAAATGTTTTTTATATTCCCACTGATACTGTAGAAATGCAGAGGTGGCATTTCAAACTCTGTACTGAGAACCGCCTCATAATTAAGTGATGCCCAGAGCTGTGCTTTTATTGTAGAAACTCTGTCCTTTCTGCTGTCTGTTACTTTCTCCTCCACCTCTCTCTCCATAATTTTCCCCACAAAGTGCCAGAGAATAACACAATTATCGGAGGTATAATGGAGCCATTTCTCATCCCCCGTCAGATCCCCGCCTCTTTAATGTAGTCGATATGTTTTGATGTTTGTGATGGAGTTTGATGTTTTCTTGCGGTGTGATGTTCTGTTTGAGCGTGTGGGCTAGCTGTTAAGGAGGTTACCATTCAAAGCCCAGTTAGCAACATACTGCTCATCACCCAGCGGAGCTCTTTGGTTCAGCTTCCTCACTCATTTTCACAGCCTCCATGTAGTCAGGAGAGTAGTTTTTCTGCTGCTAGCACGAAAAATGTTCTCATTTGCATCGTTACTACCAGTCTAAAGGGACGGTTCACCCCACATCAAATACACACATTTTTCCTCTTACCTTTCGTACCATTTATCAGTCTAGATTGTTTTGGTGTGAGCTGCAGAGTGTTGGAGATATCAGCTGTAGAGATGTCTGCCTTCTCTCCAGTATAATGGAACTAGATGGCACTCAGCTTGTGGTGCTCAAAGTGCCAAAAAATACATTTAAAAAACATCAGTGCCTCTTTCCAGAAATCATGACCTGGTTACTCAAGATAATCCACAGACCTTGTTGTGAGCAGTTTCATGCAGGACCTATTTTCTTTCTACCAAACTACACCCACCACACAGAAGTAAGGGTGCATCTACTGCTAGCTCACCTAGCACCACTGAGGTAGCTATAATTACAGCTCAGCCGAGGAGGACGATATAAATCTTTACATCTGGCACTGTCACAGGCACGAGCCTCTCATCCATGAGTAGATGCACACTTTCTCAATTTTTACATGTTAACAGCACTGGTTAACTTGTGTTTAGGTTGTAGCCACAAATACAACCACTTTTTGTGGCACTATTTCTGGCAATGGGTCACTAAAACACCCACGTTTGGTGAGTAAAAAGCCACTGGACATGCAGCAATTACCTGCTAAAAAAAAACAACCATTATTCGTCTGTTGGTCTAAAACGGTGGTCTGCAGCTTGGCAGGCATCTTCCTTGAGGGACAGGGCTGAGTTCAATAGACAGAAAATAGTTCCTACATGAAACTGCTCACAACAAGGTCTGTGGATTATCTTGAGTAACCAGGTCATGATTTCTGGAAAGAGACATTGCTGTTGAGTTTTTAAGATGGTTTAGGTGTTTTGTGCACCACAAGCTGAGTGCCATCTAGTTCTGTTATATTGGAGAGAAGGCAGACATCCCTATGGCAGATGTCTCCAGCACCAAAACCATCTAGACTGATAAATAGGTCTACAGCTGAGAGGAAAAATGTTTATTTTTTATCCAGGGGCTCTGTCCCTTTGAGTTCATGAAGGTGGTTTTGATTCTAGGTTCCCAAAGACGATCATTTCCTCCCTTAAATATATAATTTAAAACATCAAAACAAAACTGAATGTTTTCTCCTGACAGCGACAATAAACTCCTCGGTAATTTCTTTGCCCTTTACCGACAGCCGTAAGACCCGTTCCCGAAGCTCCTGTGTACTTTAGCATTCAATCTTTCCATCAATATGGCCATCAATCCCCCTGTCCCATTCGCTTTAATGTGTTTGTCCTTTCCACTCCTTTCTCTGCCCCTTGCATTTTCCAAATAGATTTTCCTTCCAATCTGCCCCCCTCCCCTGCTGTGAGTAAAGCTTGCACTCTGAATACCGCAGACCTCATCTGCTGATATCTGCTCCAAAGCAGAGGAGGTGACAGAGAAAGAAAGGAAGAGGAGTGTGGGGGTCCATGGCTAATCTAATACAATTAAGTTACCCATGAGCCTCATTGGATATGAAAGACGTGAGTGATTGCCATGTTGTGTGGACTGCCGCAGCGTGCGTCTGACTCATGTTTTAATCTGCCGCCTCCCCCCTCCAACCCGACACCCACACACTGGAGGCAGCCCGATCAAAGGTTCACATCCTCATCACAGCCTTCTGGGCAGGGCACATGGTTGAATCAAACACACATTATAAGTGAGATAGCCGTTTCTGTGGAGGGAACCCCCTGCTGAGCCCATCCATATTTCTCTAGCTGAATGGTAAAATACTGCAGGGCCATTGACTAGAAAGTAATCCACACGTTGGTATTAAGCGAGTTGACACATCCATTTCCTTTAAAACCACCACCATTCTTTCCTATAGTGATTTTACAGCAGTATTCTGGAGCTCTGCTTCCTTTTCTTTTCATTTTGGACTTCATTAAAGCTGAATACATATTCATCTCTTTGACCTTTCTTTGGAGCAGTTTGGCCTTTGTCATCTCCGTCCCACTGCCTAGTTTTCTGCTGTTTTTGACTTGATTATGTTGATATTTTTGCACACATTTGCATACCAGTGTTGGTTTGGTCTGAGCTGCAGGGGGAAACGAAGATTTTGAAGCTGAAGAACCTGCGTCCTCAAGACTACGCCAACTACAGCTGCATCGCCTCTGTGAGAAATGTGTGTGGGATCCCTGACCGCAGTGTTATCTTCAGACTCACCAATAAGACAGGTACTTAAGAGTGTTGACTTTACTGCATCGTTATTTTTTTAGGAAATTACACCCAAAATGTTGATATTATTCCAAGTAGACTGCAGAATGAGCAAATTCTGCGAAGGTGTCTTATTAAATGTAGGACAGACATGAAAACAGACAGATGAAGTGAACCGACATATTCAGTAACTGTCATACCTGCCAAAGTTGTCCATCTGCTGCCAATCTTTCTAAGACTCAGCGCTCTCCTCCACAGCCTCCCCGTCCATCAAGCTGCTGGTGGAGGATCCTATCGTGGTGAATCCTGGCCAGACGGTATCCTTGGTGTGCATCACCACAGGTGGAGAGCCGCCCCCGATTCTCACCTGGGTCAGCAGCAATGACAGTCTGCCACAAAGGAGCGTGGTGAAGGGCGGCACGCTCACACTCCCGGCCATCACCTCAGACGAGGCGGGAGTCTACAGCTGCGTGGCCAGCAACAACGTGGGGAACCCGGCAAAGAAGTCCACCACCATTGTGGTGCGAGGTGAGACGGCATGACTGCGTAATCCCCTATGGAATCCCAAATTGGGGCTGTCAAGTGATTTAAAAAAAATAATTGAATTAATTACATGCTCTGTGATTAATTAATCCAAATTAATGTGAAAGTTTTTAAAAAACAGTTCAAATGAATTTTGGCAGATGTGTCGTAGAAAAGCTGCTGGATTTTGGACACAGTTGTCCCCCTGTCCTCTATCACCCAAACTGGTCTGCAGTCCATTGCAATCCATTTTGCCAGGAAGTTGGTTAGCTGGTCACAGGTAGACTTACTCAGTTTGCGTCTGATGAGGCTGGCTGATAGCGTTAGCATCAGAGGTTATAGAGTGCCGAAGTCACGCCCCTTCCGGTGAAGCTCATGGGACCTTAGATTGGAAAAAATATGAATGGCAGTGAATGAGGAGAGAAATATTATCTTTTGTTCCCGTTTGAGTTGTGACATGAAATCCAAATATGTCATTAATGAATTTAAAACATAAATTTTAAGGTCAAGAAAGTCATACTTTGTGGTAAAACTGTTGAGATATAAGCTTTTGAAAAAACGTAATTAGAAAAACTACACAGGAGGCGGTCGCGTATGTGACGTCATAGCTTTCGCTCGCTTCCTGCAGCTTGGAGTGACTGCAACCTGCACAAAACACACAGACATCTTCAGTCATAAATCGATTAATCATAAACAGTGGAATTTCAGCGGGGAGGCCAAGCTGCAGGAAGCGAGCGAAAGCTATGACGTCACATACGCGACCTCCTCCTGTGTACTCTTGAGTCTTGATAATTAAAAAGCTTATATCTCAACAGTTTTACCACAAAGTATGACTTTCTTGACCTTAAAATTTATGTTTTAAATTCATTAACAACATATTTAGATTTCATGTCACAACTCAAACGGGAACAAAAGATAATATTGCTCTCCCCATTCACTGCCATTCATATTTTTTCCGATCTAAGGTCCCATGAGCTCTACCGGAAGGGGCGTGACTTCGGCACGCTATGCTAGCTCGGACCTCCAGGTTCGCTGCTCAGTGTTTTGCCTTAAGGTAATATTTCAGGTTTGAAGTTCTCCAATGGTATGAAAACTCCTTCCTGCGGAAATTGCAGAGAACAGTGCTCCTATCACTGGGCGAAATAAACTGCCCTGATTCTGGCAGCTGTGTCTCAGCCGGGATGTCTACAACGCCCAATCAGGTCCAGATTTGGCAACCATTAATGGGCCAGAACATGTTTTGGTGCTGGCCGCTTTGTCCAGCTGCCGTGTCTCAGTCAGACTAGGCCCATGTCTGTTACAGCTAAATCTGGGCCACATTTGGCAAAAGTAAACGGGCCACAGCTGGCTCACATTTGGCACCATGGGGCCAGAACACAGCCGAGTCAGCCGACACTCTGCCGCAAATGGGCCGAGTCCAATGGCTGCGTGGGTTATGATACCTAGCTGGTTTGTTCAGCAAGATGATATTCACAAATAAATACCACTTTATGATTTTTGAAGCATACATGCTAACGTTAGGCTATAAATGAACTAAACTATAGATGCATTAATAATGTCACCACTATCACAAAGCTGTGAAGTAGTGTTCAGCGTAATGACAGACTCATTAAGCCACTTGTTAGCAACCGTCCTTCTCAAGACACATTCAGGCTTCAGAATTCATGAATGGTATATTTACTGACTTGTCGAATGTTGAAGAACAAAACATGGGAATCTCTTAAGCTTGTGTTTACTACAGACCCCATTTTAGGCATTTATCGAAACAAAAAAAAATCCATAGACTTTGAGACAAAGGAGCTGGGAGTGCAGAAATAAACCATGATGAAATAAAAACGAACTCTAATGCACTATTATGAGAACTAGAACAATGAAATAACACTTCAGAATGTGTTGAGTTTTAATAATTTATCACAATTTTTCAGTCTCATAAGTTATTTTACACAATTTTTTCATTCATTCTAACCGCTTCATCCTCTTGAGGGTCGCGGGGGGGCTGGAGCCTATCCCAGCTGACACTGGGTGAGAGGCAGGGTACACCCTGGACAGGTCGCCAGACTATCGCAGGGCTGACACATAGAGACAGACAACCATTCACGCTCACATTCACACCTACGGACAATTTAGAGTTATCAATTAACCTAGTCCCCAATCTGCATGTCTTTGGACTGTGGGAGGAAGCCGGAGTGCCCGGAGAGAACCCACGCTGACACGGGGAGAACATGCAAACTCCGCACAGAAGGGCTCCCACGCCCGGGATCGAACCGGCAACCCTCTTGCTGTGAGGCGAGAGTGCTAACCACCACACCACCGTGCCGCCCCACAATTTTTTCATGTTATTATTTAACAGTGTCTTGTTTATGAATGCTTTAGTTACTCAAAGTGCTGTCTATAGAGTGCAACAGGAATGAGTCCTAAAATCCAGAAATGAGGTAGCATTTTAGCCAGGCTAACATTAGCTCTTGCTGGCTGCAACTAACTGCAAAAAACAAAGATGTAGACTACTTGTGTTTGTTTGTCTTTATCTGGGGACATTTATAGAGTCAAAACCCTGCTGAGGTCAATCAGAATGAACCACCTAGCTGCTGTTGCTAATGTTGTTAGCTGCTAGTTAGCGCTAATTAGATAGCATATGCAGCCTTGTTAAGCTCAGTAAAAGCAGACTTTAGTCACTCTGTGTGTGTGTGTGTGTGTGTGTGTGTGTGTGTGTGTTTTGCTTATGTGCGGCAGTGGATTCCAGTGAGGTGATTCAGAATAACTTTGACATTGTTGTGTTAGCTAACAGGCGCTAGCTAGCTAAATTTGGTTAGCAGTTGTGAGTCTTGCTAAAAGAGGCTGAAGTGAATTGCTCAAAGGTGAGGCTGTTATGAGGGCGACATTATGAGTTAAAATGTGACATAAATAAAAGTAGCATTGGTGATAATAATAATTATAAATGAAAAAAGGGATTTCTGAAATAAAAAGTCATATAATTGCATCAAAATAAAAAATTAATATAATTGATTTAATATATTTAATTACTGCAGTTTATTGCTCCATTAATTTGTATTTATTGTACTTATTAATATAATTATTTGTTTAATTTTACCAAAAGACCTGGTATATAATCTGTCAAGAGCCTCAAATGTTGTGCAAATTTCCTCTTTGCTTCCTGAGGATGGTGGTAAAGCATGCACAGTTTGTATGATTGTGCACATGTAACCAAAGCCATTGCATTTGTTTCTTTATATGGATTTATAATTAATTTACTCACAGCATTGCTGAATGTCCTTCAGATATATTCTTACAGTTTGATATTATAAACATACTAAGCTTCAGATCTCACTGCTGTTACTGCTCGGGCTACTTAAAGACAGACAAGGACGAGGCTGGAAGCAAAAGAGAGTGAAACCATGAATTAAAATGCACTGATTTTAGGAGTGGTTAACACAAATTTGACAAGAGCATCAGGGCAAGGGCCGCTGCTGCCTGTTAGGTCATTATGAAAAAATGATTTTGTCTCTAAGCAGCTCTTCACCTGAGAAGCACAGAAGGCAGAAGAGCATCTGATCTTGTGTAGCTCATTACCGAGCCTACCCTCAGAGTGCCATGTTCTACATGCTCGTCATAGTGACAGCTCCCTGTCAGTGTAGCTACACAAGAGGTGAAGGGCACCTTTATTTATCTACACACATATGATATGTACAGTAAATGCTCAAAAAACTACTTTGAAGGTTGATACTCACGACAGGCAATTAAACCATCTGTAAAGAAAATCTGTTTTGATATAAGACCTGCACAGATGCGACATGATGCACGAGGAAATCGACTTTCATACTCTTAAATTGACTGCTATTACTAAGCTGGAGGATTAAGGATGGTGTGTGACTTGGCTTTCATCTGTGACACAAAAGAGGATCCCAACATCCTGAATGTGAAACTGCAGGAACCTCTTCCAGGTAAATAAAAAGACGCATTAATTAGTGGAAGCCTCACACACAAAATGGCTTCCATAGGAGGATCCAAATGTGAATTTTAACTTCCCAGAGAACATCACGCACACACAAATGAAATCACATTTGAGAGTTTAGAGAGTTTAGCAGATTGGCTCGGAAAGTTTCTCACAGAGTTCTCTCCTTTCATCAAAGAGATTATGCCACAGCTCCATCATCAGGTCGCCTCTGTGCTCAGCCTGTTTGGAGGCATTTATTTATGCAGCCATAGACTCTCTGGGATGAAAATCAAATCATCAACAAATCATTTCTGATGGCCCCCCTGACAGATAAAACCCGTCTCTGCATTGTGAAAGTGCCCATATAGTTGAGGACTTAAAAATTGAGAGGTTTACATCAAAGGGAAGGTGTCAGGTGTCCCATGGCAGCAAATAAGTCAGAGCACATTCACAGCAGGCAATCGCTGCAATAAATATCACCCGCTCATTGATGTGTCTAACGTCTGGAGCTGACAATGCTTCTCATATGGGATCTTCATCAAATATCATCAAAAAAATAAATTTGCCGCCCTCCTTAAATATATATGATGTTTGAATTCAGAGGCATTGATGTGTCACATTTAAGGCTGCAGAGCATTGTCTGTATTTGTTAAAAGTTAAATAGGACAAATATGCATTATTCTGCTTGACTAAATGTCAGGCAGGAAATGTAGCCACTGATTTGACAGGAAGTGCAGGGCTTTATGGCAAAACAAGCAGGCTGCTGTCATTTGGCTCCGTCAGTCCAGATGTTTAAGCCTAAATGTATAACTGTTGACTCTTTAAAGTGGAAACAGACAACTTTTCACCCCCTTTGCACTGCTGTCACAAAGACAACTGGATTGCTTTCCGATTTCTTTAAAGCCTAGCAATGGGGCTCTTTTGCTTTTGCTGGGAAGAGTTTTCACAGCTTCTTTGGTTGTTTCTCCATCCACCGTTTCCACAACTGGTTATAGTAATTGCAAAGAACTTCTAGTGATACTCTTTGGTAACTGGAGATAGCTAAAAATAGTGAGGCGTATAGGGAACCAGTCCAAATGCTGATGGTTTCATTATTCTGTAACCATTACATTATGTGCAATCAGCACTTACTTCATGATGGTAAGTAAAAGGAATACTTCACCCGTAAAATAACCATTTGTATATCTGTTGACCCTTCGCTAAGTCCCGCCCTGACGCAGACTGGCCAATCATAACGTACCATCAGACTGACAGCAACACAGCTGTGCTCCATTGACTCTAATGCAGTCGGTTCAGATTTCCTTCATTTTCAGGCTGGTGTTGTGGATGTGGAGCTAAATGTTGTGCCTGGGGCACGTCGTGTATTAATGATACTCGTTACCTGGAGAGGTTGGAAAAAGATATACGTTTCTTCCCTGTTCCAAAACCAAAATCAGACCCTGAAAAGTGTAGGGTTAGCTAACGTTAGCTAGCTACTGAAGATATAGCCTACTGAATGTATACACATGCTGCTTTTGCTTTGTAATGATTATAACAGTGAAACAAAGAGCGACCCTGCTGTACAGGAACCAGTGAAGGGAAGCAGGGAAACTTTGCTCATATTCAACCAGCTGTGTGTCATCACAGTGTGTGCAGATGAACGGTGTTTGGCTTCCCTGGAAATCCCTGCCCGTCCATCGGTGGAGTTCTGGGTCCGAAGTCAAACACAGTTCATCTGCACACACTGTGATGACACACAGCTGGTTCAATATGAGCAAAGTTTCCCTTTATATTCATTGTGTTGTGTGGCGATCAGCAGTGATGTGGTGGTTCACTTTTACACTGTGATCTGTAGCCTATAGTTCGGCTTTAGCTTCTAACTGTCTTTGTCTTTTTAACCTGTTGTTGCTGCTGAGTCAGTTTGACATCCTGGATATATCCTTCAAACACAGACTGTAGACCCCTCTGTCTGCTGCTCTCTGACATCACTCTTTCATTTTTCTAAAAAATAATGACTTCAATTCATCACTAGAGGCATTCAAGAATATACAAATGATCATGTTGGGGTGAAGTATTCCTTAAAATACTAAAGAAAGAGTCATCTGATTTGTTTATGTCTGCATACTGGATTCATATCCTTCAAGCGAACGACACCTATAAATACCTGTTGTGGAGACAAAACATTGATCAGCAGCCTTGTGTATTCTCCTGAAGACTAAAAGCTATCACCCACATCTGTGCGACTCAGTAATTTACTGTAGATGTTTAAACAAAAGGCGATCAGACAGGGGAGAGGAGGGGCGTGAATAGATTACCAACTGACAAATCTGTCCTGAGTAAATCAAGTCAATGAGTCATCACAACAAACCAAAGCAAAGAGACAGACTAGAGCTAAATGAGGAGATGCTCAGATGACATCATTAATCGATATGTGACAAAGCAAATTAAGTTTCAATAAAAACAGAAAATAAATATGTAACATTTTCATGAGACTGATTAACAGTCACTCTTTTGGTGCAGATGTTACAGATAGTTATAGAACTTGAGTCACCCTAAGAAGAGAGTGAAGGTGCGGTATAATATTATAAATGACATCTAATCAACACGAGTCCAACAAACCGTCAGTGAGTTCCAATGTTTGATCAGAATACTTAAAGGAAATGTCAAATTGAGAGGTATTGGTACTCAAACATTGAGAGGTGTTGATGATCAGAGTAAATTAGAGCTGAAGACAAACTCGAATGACATCCACATTTGATGGGAAACACTCAAGAAGTCCAAAAATACATCACTGATGTCACCATTATAAACCAAGCACTATAGATGCTTTATGAGCTCTAAAATCTGAGAGCAGTTCCATTTTTATTTTAATTCTGGGACAGACTGATGAACTATGAAAAACAGTCAGGGACGTTATCACATGATGTATCTCACCGTGGCAACAGGATCGCTCTCCTGAGTCTGATGAGCTGTCACTGACGCAAATGCAATTTTGGGATCAACATGCAGCAGATGACGATGGTGGGCGGTATAATCATATATTAGTAGACTGCATTGTTAATAGAAAGATATCCTGGATTTGATTCGTTTCTTAATGACTTGGTGCATATTAAGCAGTGTAGCAGCCATGAAGAGTGGAGTGGAATAATGGAGACACTCGGCACTGTATGCCCACACATACCCATGGTGATAAAAAGAAGCATGGTTTGTGCAACATGAATAGTCATTTTAATTTTATTCTGCTCTGCCACTATCTGTTTCCAAACCAAACCAGGTTCACAGTGCACCCTTTTGTATAACAATTTCTCTTTGCTCATGTTTTTGCAACATGTCTGTGGCACTTTCCCAAACTGATCCCTCCTCACTGCTGTTACTGAGTGTCACGCTGCATGAAAACAAGCTCACGGCATCTTTCCATGTTAAAGGGGGTGGATGGGTGGGTGGACGGGATGGGGTGTGCTAAATTTCCACCTTTAGCAGGAAATTTCCATCGCCATGGATACTGTTAGATGTTTGAATTTAGGCAAAAAGGTTTTTTTCTTTTTTTGACTTTAACTACTGCTCATGTTCTGATAGTTTTTTTTTTTTATCTTTTTTTTTTTTTTCAGATAAACCCACCAAAAAAAGACACAGTAAAGAAAGCAAAGATTTATGAGCGTGACCAAACTAATATTGGTCAGGCAAGGCAGAATTTAATTTTACATGTTCTCTGGAATCCCAGACATGTGTGCTGCTGTTTATAGGGAGTGCATTTAGTACAACTGATACTGGATCTTTGGGGCAAATGTTAATACTTGAGAGCTGAATATGGATATACACATAAAAAAAAACCAATTTCTAAAGCAGTATGTATGAGAGAGACATTTTACGTTTGTAGAGAGAAGTTGTCAGCCATACTATTTTTATATCAGTTAGTTATACCATGTTACATTGAATTTATGAGGAAAACATTTTTCAAACATACCTCCATTAAAATCCAGCAACATCCACTTTAACATCAGCAAAACTACATCAAAACGTCCATCTAAAAACTCTCACACAACTATGTAGAAGTATAATCCAAGTCTCATTTATCCAGCTGCAACAACAAAACTTCCCACACTTACATTTTCATTAAAAACCCTCAGTGCTAGAGTCTGGCTTTGAAGAGAGCATAGGTAAGTTTCACTACTACTTCCACCTAGGTAATCAAGTCACATTGAATAGAAGAATGCTTGCGGATATTTGGTTTCAGGCAAAACCAGATAAAAGTCACTTTTTCTACATCTGGGTACAAAGAGAATCTAATAAAGGAATTGTTTGACCAAAGAAATTGTGATATTACTTGGCACTGGGTTATTCTGGAGGATACCTAAAAGGTATCGAGTGCTGAAAAACTGAGAAAATCGGGAAGTCGGCCGTGTTTAACAACATCAAAACTGTTGAAGATTCTCAGTCATCCAGGTCATGGTAGTCCTCAGTGCTATATGTTGTCAACTGGACTTGCTTGAGTTTCTTAAAGACGTTTCTCATCCAAAAGGGTTCTTCAGTTCTAACGGGCTGGTGCGGAGTCACAGGCTTTAAACACTGTGTGGTTGTGAACCCTTGAAGACTGGATAAGGTCACATGTGAGTCGTTGACCCACTCAGCTGTCATGTGTGTCGTTAGAGTTGGATGGGTGCACCTACAATGTGTGCATTGTAGGTGGGTGGTAAGCAGTGTTGTAGGCCACCACCTTGATGGTCGTTCCAGTTTGAAGTAGATGGCTTCTTTCACACCATCTCTCTTCTCTATCCAAGACGTGTACATTGCTGTCTTCAAAGGAATTGTTGACAGTTGAGTCTTGACCTGAGAAGCTGGATCTCTTGTGCTGTGGAAACAAAACAACCACTCCACAAGCGACTCCTCACCAGTCCGTTAGAACTGAAGAATACTTGGATGAGAGATGAGGTGTCTTCAAGAAACTCAAGCAAGTCCAGTTGCCAATGATATAGCGCTTGGGAACAGCAAAACTATATTAAGACATCTGTTTACAAAATCTCACACAGCTTGTGCAGTATAATCTAAGTCTCATTTATCCGGTCGTATGCTCAGTACATCCCAAACACATGCTTTTTTGCTAACACCTCACAATTTCAAATTGAACTGAAAGTGAAACTTATCTGCGCTCTCTTCAAACCAGACTCGAATACGAAGGCGTTACAGTGAAATGAATGTGTTTGGGAAGTACTGAGCATACAACTGGACAATAGAGACGTTGCAGTTGTTTAAGTTGGTCCCAAATCAATCAATAATCAATATGTTCACTGTTTTCGGGGGAGACATGCAGGAAAAAGTTCTGGAATTCAAGGTAACACTGTAAGTGATTTACAACTGGTCATTTTGTGGATGACATTCTCCTTGAAGTTGAAAAACTATGTACCCCAAACATATCTGGTATATCTGTACTGAAATGTCTCATTACTTATCAGCTGACAGGTACGGTACTATCAATATCTCTGTGATAAGCTCATATCAGCTGATATACAGCGTATTGGCCATGGTGATAATGATGGCAATGGTGAATGGATGTAACCCTGAGTTGAGTCAGAAAGGTACTTGCTGTGAAAAGCTGTTTTTCTATAAACGTTTTTAAAAGTTCTTGAATAGACACTTGAGAAAGAAAAAAAAAAAGTACCGGCGTTTGGAGAGTCAACACCAGTGCAGTCAGAGAGTTTTACAGTCCACTTCCAGTCCCCATTAACTGGTTTGAAATGGCCCTTAAAATGGCAAACCCGCCAAGTGAGAGCACAAATGGAGGCAGAGTGGAGAAGGTGAGGCTGTAGTACCCAGAATGGGTTTGAACTTTTCTTCTTTTCCTTTACCCACCTTCCTCTTAGCATACAAACCCATGGTGTTTGAATGTAACTAGATTCTATTGAAATTAGACAGGAAACACTGTGGTTATGGCACAATTGAATGTACTGTATCTCGTCCCTAACGCGTCTCCATTGGGACTCAATTATAATCTAACAATGTAGGAATTAATATTGCGCTTTGTTTTCCTATAAATCTCACAGTTTGCATTTTCTCTGCTTAATAATGAAAATAATTGTCATGTTCACACGTGGAAATGGTGTATTTCTTTTAATTGTGTTTGACACAAACATACAGAGCAGTCGATCCACTGGCAACTTCTTACTGACGTGATACTTTGAAGTGAGGAGAAAAGGGAAATTGAAAGAGGATAAGCCAGGCTCGAGGCTAGAGCACAGGCAGACCTTTAGTTGCTCTTTGTCTGCGTGTGTGTGTGTGTGTGTGTTTGTGTGTCTGTGTGTGCAAGAAAGAGAGGCAGCAGAAAGAGAGAATGTTGTCTGTGTTCTTACTCATATATTTCCACATATATTTGTACGTGTGTTGATTGAATTTTCACAATATCTCGACTGTAGGCTGCAAAACTGATATAAATCAAGACACTGAAAAAATGATGCAATAGTTGCTGGTGTGTGTGTGTGTGTGTGTGTGTGTGTGTGTGTGTCCGCGTACCTGTACATGTTACACAATGAGGACCAAAAAAGATATCTTAGCAACAAAGTGAAGACATTTTGGCCAATCCTCACTTTTTCAAAGGCCTGTTTGAGGGTTAAGACTTTCAGGATTAAGTTTGGGGTAGGGTTAGGCTTTTAAGCCCCATTTCCACCAAACACTTTCAGTACGGTACCTCTGGAACCAGCAGTAACCCTTCAAACATGGTACCTAGACCCTCGGTGTGTTCAGACAGTCCTCTTAAATGTGGGCGGGGTTGTTGTCACTCACTGCTCCGTCCAGCACTCGCTGTATTTCCTCATCAGCGGTGACACAGATGGAAGTCTGCACCTGGTTTATCGTGGTTTAGCATTTAGTCCTTCTCAGGCAAGCTCAGGGGTATAGTGTTGCTGGAGCCCACAGGAACGACGCTCCATGAAACTTTTTTTTCTCAGAGTGAAGATTAGAATATATGCATATAATCTGGTACTAAAAGTGTATGTCATCCAAGAGAGACAATAAAAACGAAACAGTCAGTGTTGTCATATTGAAATTTAAGGTGTGCTGATGGATTCACGTCATCAACTCATACATTGAGTAACATTACAAGTTAACGTTCCACCTTAAAAGTTGCCGGCAGTCGGCCCAGTGAATGAAGTTATTTTTTCTCAGCAAAACATCCTTTCATTTTATAGTTACAGTTCACTAATATCATACTTGCTATATCGTAGGCAACTGGACTTGCTTGCATTTTTTGAAGACATTTTGCCTTCAAGAAACGACCAGCCATTTAGAACTGAAGAAGCTTCTTGGATGAGAGGCCAAACGTCTTCAAGAAACACAAGCAAGTCAAGTTGCCTACGATATAGTACTTATGATTACCATGACTTGGATGACTGAGAATCTTCACCGACAAGTTCACTAATATATATAAAACTCTCCACAGTATGAACAGTGGTTACATGAGCCTCAAAACCAGACACAACTCAGCCCTGAGCAGAGTGAGCGTCCTCTACTGACCAATCAGACTGCAGTGTTCACAGCTCCACCTTTTAGTACCAGATCTGTGTGCTAGGTACCCCAACAGAGGGGGGACCAAACATGGGGACGCTAAGGAACGCTTCTGTTGGGACCATCCACAACTGAACTGTACTGTAGTGCTGGGTGGAAATGGGGCTTTAGTTGCAATGGTAAAGGTTATGGTTAGGGGCTAGGGAGTGCATTATGTCAATGAGGGTCTTCACAAAGATAGAAGTACAAGAAATAGTGTGTGTGTGTGTGTGTGTGTGTGTGTGTGTGTGGGTGGTCATGCAGAGGCTGAAATGTTTGGCATCACCTGCAAGAAATGCTAGTCATCTGTGCATGTGTGTGTTTGCGCTGATATTCATGTACATATACTGCACGTATAAATGAAATACCAATTGATTTGCTTCTGCTACGCTGAGTTCATTGTGCGTGTTTCGCAGGGTCACCCTGTGGCCTCATCGTTGCCTATCTCAGCTCGTTCGCTCCCCTCTCCAGCCCTTCAGAAGCCCTCTCAAACTGCTGTTGCCAAAGGGGGCTGTGTGTGTGAAAACACACATCTCTCCCCAGCAGATGGTCGTTTCTCTGGCCATACTGTCCCACCAGCCAGACTGCCTTCCAGGGCTTGGCCATCTCCACAGCCGGCCTAGCAGGCTACTGGCATCACATCACCCTGCTGACAAGATCCTTTTTATGGATTAAGGGTGCGCAACACGTCTTCAAATGCAGGTCAATACCCTGTCTTCCCCGGCCACTTCAGTCCACTCTGCGCTCCACAAACACACCAGTTTGTGATGTATCTGCTGCGACAATGCAAAGATACTCGGCGCTGGTTGTTTCTTCTTTTCTTCTGTTGCTTAAATATGAGTAGGCAGCTCTCAAATGGCGAGTTGGTGAATTGAGACAGGACTGTCTGTGGATGGTGTTGAAATGGGCAGCTGGCCTGGCATTTTGTTTTCATGTCTCCTCCACACAGACGCCCGACTCTGTGCATGTGTTTCCGTCTTTCTCACTAAAGCAATGTGCTTCCTCTGTGTGATGTAGAGAAATGAGCATTGCTGTAGCTATCAAAGATTCAAAATCAAACGCAGCTGTGTTGTCGCCGGATTTTCCCAACCATTCCTCCAGGGGTTCCTGACAAATTCAGGTATGAAGCTTTTCCACCCAAGACATCCATCATTCCGACCTGCTCACGTAGACACGACTAATTCCACACGTACACACACTCGAGCATAAACACACTAGCTACCATCCACACTTTGTAACTCTGATTGGAAGCTTGCTGTTATTTATAGAGAAGCAAAAATGCAATCTTTTTCAGCGTGGGCGCCCCACTGTTTATATTTAGACTGTTTGGTGGGGAGAAAACAATCATGACGTGCCTTGTAAAAACCTGGCTGTCAGCATGTGAATCAACATGTGAATGACCCTTATCAAATTTGCTTTGGAATAAATTCTGGTCGAAAGCTGAATACATTTCCATTCATGAATGCCAGATTTAATGGCTGGATGGCCAGAACTGGCACAGGCGGGCCGGTCTCTTGGGCTCCAGCCCTAAGGACCGTCTGTGTGTATTTGTATGTGTGTGAGTGCTCCTGTACTTGTGCACATGCCCTGTTTTGTTTGTGCATTCAGCGCCTGTGCCTCTTTCGACATAAATTAAAGCCGGAGGTCAGTCTTGAAGGTTGAGAGCAGCATTTAGGACCCATTTTCTTCCCGCCAAAGAATGGACGCGTGTGACTGGCCTTGATACTGTAAAGGTGCTGATGCACGAGGGGTGGTGGATGTGTCGGCGCTAATTTGAAGATGGAGCGATAATAGGAAAATGAAAGGTGTTTGGAATGGTCGCTACGAATGTGTTTGTGAGCGAGTGCCTTGCGTTTTGAACCGTGCTTAATGCCCGTTGTCCTTTTTTGTGTTATAACCTTGAGCGGATGAGGGGAGGCAGAGGAGTGTGGCAGTTAGAGAGACATCCATCTGGCTCCGAGAGATGAGTTCAGCTTCACATGCTGATATTCACTGCGAGTGAATGGAGAGCACAGTGTGATGCCTGCTGAGGGACGGGCAGACAGGAGAGTGACTGAAAAATGAGATGGGTAGACAGGAGGATAATGATTCAGAGTGCGAACGGAGTGAGACACGTTTTTCTTCTCGACCAGACAAAGGCGGGGAGAGTGCACCGGGGAGAGTGTGTGTGTGTGTGTGTGGAGGACATTCAAACATCTTTTTTCTCGCGTGTGTGTGTGCACCTAAGTGATGCCATTGTGTCTTTGTCGTTTTGTGCCTACATACGTGCATGTCATAATCAGTATGTCAGGGCTGTGTGTACTTTTGCCCTGCTAAGAAGCTCCCCTGAGGTGGTATTGTAATCCTGCCGTGTGACATGAGCTCTCTGTAGAAGAAGGCCTCAACCGGGGCTTTTCTCTTTGTGTGATTATCTGCGCTTTTCATGTTCAGGCCACCCATTATTCCCACAGGCTATTAAAGCTATGGAGAATCATACAGGCTCGCTGCAGGGAAAGCACTTCAGTTTGCAGTAAAGGGAACACTATAATATGTTGGGTAATGATCCCAAAGAATACCTTGAATATCCACTGAATCACCATTGAACTGCATGCAATCTCTCAGGGCCAAACAGGATACAGGAGACATGTTATGCAAATGCAAGCCTCCATCTCTTCTCTTGATATTACCGTGAAGAAAGTAGCTCCTGTAAGTGTCCCTATATAGTGGATGTTTTACTGCTTGGCATGTAATCAAGGTTCAATGACAGGAAGCTGTGATGATGATAAAGGAAACCCGCTTCCAAAATTCATCAATAATTCATGTAGAATTTGTTTGTGCGTAGGTTGACTTGTGTTTTGTGCCCCAGCGCCTGTGATACTGGCAATGCTTTTAAAAATAACGCTAGATTTTTCTGCACCGGTGCCTGAGATGTGTGTTTTAAAATTTGCTTATTCTGCTGATGACTCCTCGCTTTAGTTTGCAACTAATGAAGGAGCTGCAGCTGGAGCGGCCTTGCTAACAAGTCCTAGTAGGTCGTAAATGAATCTTCAGGGTGTCTGCAGGTCCTTAAAAAGTCTTAAATTCAATTTTACAAATATTAGGCTGCCATTCTGCGTGCTTTCAGGAAGCAAGCAAAAGACACCAAGGATTTCAGCACTGAACTAAAACCTGAATCCACACTTAATATTTCTTTTACTGTGTGGAAATGTGTTTTCACATCATCATTGTTGATTAACGCTCCAACGCTTGAAGGTTATACCTGAGAGTTGGCATGTAATGAAAAATTATCATTTGGGTACATCCCTAATTAGCAGCTAATACTTCTTCCGGTTGGTCCCTAATTATTGTGAGCATCTACATTGATGAAAAATAACGTTCTGTTAACAGCAGTGCCAAGCATGCGACTGTGATAGCCACAAGAGGTTCATTCTCTTCAAAGGAGGTGAGACGATTGACATTAGGCTTTCTGACGTCAAGCTAGATTCGACCCTAACCATGTGATTATCACTGTCGGTGTGACAGAAAACATAATTTTCTGGACTATTCAGTGTTTGAAATAAAACTGGGGGTCACTTCAAATATAACATTTCAATTGGGGAATAAGCCAATGTAATTGACGTTCAAAAAAGTTTTTGAATGCTTAGATTTTTGTGAAATGGTGGAGGAAACTGAATGGAGGCTGCAAGTGTCCTCAGCGCAGTCATCAACCCCTGCTTTAAGCATTAAACCTCTTGTACTCCACCCCCATTTTGTAGCAAAAACGCCTAAAATGACATACCTAAATTTAAATGACTGTAGCTTCTGGACCGCTCTGACCACATGCATGCATGAGGTCTTGCCAGAAAGAAAACTCCCTGAAGTTTCTTGTGAAAGTGTCAGAAACACTCTAGGTGATACAGAGACAGAGTAATGGGCCTCTGAAGTCAGTAAAAAATGGAAGATTGTGCCTAAAATAAAATAAAAAATGTTTTTCAGGATGAATAACTGTCTGTGGCTTCATCTGAGCAGGTAAATGACACTGTGGGGCTGTAGGCACACTATTAATGAACACTTGTTTCAAATTTGAAGAAGACTGCTCAAAGTATGACCATTCTACAGTGTTTTTACCATGAAAAGA
This sequence comes from Epinephelus fuscoguttatus, assembly GCF_011397635.1. Lineage (NCBI taxonomy): Eukaryota > Metazoa > Chordata > Actinopteri > Perciformes > Serranidae > Epinephelus > Epinephelus fuscoguttatus. Next base: position 37,864 of record NC_064762.1, on the reverse strand, counting down.
TCCAGGCGGAGCTCGGCTTCAAAACAGTACTGTCAGTGATCAAACAACACTCAGCCAGCTTCAAACATTGTACCTTATTGAAATCAGGTGTGATTATGATAGCTGATGTTTATGACACAGAAACACCATAAAATATCACCAAATAAGGCCATATGAAACGTGAAAGTTATGATCCCACTTTCAAGATGGTATATCTCAGCCAAAAATAGTGGCAGGAGTGAGACTCTTACCTTTAATAAAAGCTCCACATAAGATTGTGAGTAATCCTGTAACTTTTCCCGTCGGCATGACATGACTTGTCACCACTCATCGCAATTTTGGACTTTGTGTGTTTAGGCTGCTCTGGTGCCAAATACATAATAAATAAAAGAAAAACAATGTTATTTTTGAAAAGTCGAGAGTCGAGAATCCGGCAATACCAAACATCACATGGTTTGATGACGTAGTGCGCCTGGGAGATACCAGTTAACAGAGTGGGCGAGGACGTCGGCATCCTGGCGGAGTTAGAGAGGTTAAATTGGCAGTCCGACAAGGATAAGGAACAGTTGAGACAAATTGTGGATGGTAAGCAGTGGCTGGCAACTGTAGTGAAGCACTTGCTTTACATCTGATGATGCAACCCAGTAATTAGTATCTTACACAAACGGTGCTTGCAATAGTCCACCTTCTCTTTCCTTCTTTCTGTCACTCTGTTTCACAGCAGCATGAAGTCCTGCTAATGTCAGCCTGGGTGCAAGTGTCTGATTAGTATGTGAATATGACTGATTACTGTTACCTCCCCACCCTGACCAGGTCACATTGCATACCGTCAAAGCTTCGATAATTCATGGGTGAATATCACTGAGGCTTCGGATCCCTTAATATGGTATTCGTAACAGGCCTAGTGATAACAAAGCTTTTACTGTCAATTGTGAACTGTGTATTTAGGTACCTGTCAAGTTGTCTCAGAAGGAGAGATACACACCCCTACGCAGCTGTCATGGAGTTGAGTCTGAGCTCAACAGATCCATCTCGATTACAACTGAGTAAACTCGATCCACTAATGAAAACCATATGGTACAACTGAAAGCTCCAAGAAATGAACTTCATAAACATACCTTACTGTTTATTACAGGGCTGTTGTATTGTACAGAAGAGGTGCTCATGATATTGTGTCTACCCTTCATGCAGTGTTGCATACTTATGAACATACTGACTCAGTAACTCCTACTGTATACACACTCACTCTTGTAAGATATTAATGATCTTGTGGAAATTGTGAAACAATAGTCGGAGGCACAGTTTACCTCCAGAGCAAATGGGAAAGTTCTGTTTCGGAGCAGAGCCCTCGTTAAAGATTCATGCGACTCCTGCCATGAATCGGTTATCTGAAACAGGGAAGGAAGAGTGACAGTGCGCTGTCACCCGATAAAGTCTACCAACTCTGCACTTCTCACCTCACACACTCGCCAGAGTCCCCCTTAAAACACCTCCAGTTTTAGATTCCCTCCATGCATAAGGGAACAGGCACCATTTTAGTCGCTGCAGCTGTCCAGCAAAATTTACTACAACCAGGTGAAGTAATGCCCACTTATCTCTCGTGTACACAAATGTAGTCGATTTACAGCAATACCTACTTGCTATTCAATATTTATGGTCAGATAAAATTGCAGGAAAGGAGGTTTGGATGTGGAGAAGGCAGGGAGGGAACCGATTCTGAAATATGCATGAGCGCATATGCAGCACTGGCTATTTTGACGTGCACTGCAGCTCTGTGCGGAAATGAAGGGAGGCTGAGTCACCGCGACAGGAAGTGTGTGAAAAGTAGGGAACAGAAAGGTGACCATCGAGATTTAACCAGACATTTCTACTCCTGGTTTACCGAGTAGGTAAAATCTGCGGTTGTGGTTTCTTAATCAAAATCTGTGTGCAAATGCACCTTTGCACCTTGCACGGTAGACTATTTTCCTCAACAAAGTTGACGCTCAGGAAGTGAAACATTACTTTCCTGTAATTTTCTGCGAATGACCTTTCCAAAGCCTACATTTTTTCACAACCTTAAACACAGTGAGAAAGAGGCGGTTGCAGATATTCAGACACTGGGTTTTAAAAAGAAATGAAAGTAAAATTGCTGTTAGCTCTGATGCTTGGCGGTGACATGTTCTGATCAGTATGATAATATAGCGAGTCTCCTTGGTGTGCTGGTATTATCATAGATATTAAAAAGTGGAGCATGAGCAGCCAGGTCAGTGTGGACTGTAATCTGTTCCTGCCTTATGTCAGTGATGAGTCCACAGCTTGTTCATTATAAATATGCAACTAGATGGAGAATACTATATATGTAAGTTGAGTAGTTTACTGAGCATGCACCTCGAAATATATGAGAATGCACTCTGGAGGAGACGTACTTTACACATGACACTGGGGTTTCAGGTTTTGTGGACCTCCTCATTTTGCCTTTCTTGGCTGGACTAAGTATGTTTTTAATGATATGCTCCTACTCTGTTCAGTTTTATGTTTTCCATTTCCATTTTTATTTCAGATTGTCAGTCCATCCGTCTCATTCTCGTGAACATGATATCCCTAAAACCTTGAGGAAATTTCTTCGATTTTGGCACAAACGTCCACTTGGACTAAGCGATGAGCTGCTTAGAAGTTGGTGGTCAAAGGTCACTGTGACCTCAAAAACATGTTTTTGGCCATAACTCGAGAATTCATACATTAATTGTGACAAAATTTAACATAAATGTCTAAAAGGATAAGATTATGATGACATTTAACATCCAAAAGGTCAAAGGTCAACTTCACTGTGACATCATAACTCAGGAACAGAAGCAGAGACGTTTGATCAGATAATGAATTTATTACTCTCTCATCCATGTTTCAGACAATTAGCTTCTTTGAAGCAACATCCATATTTGAAACATTATCAGTTGTCACGGCTACAGATGACTCTGGGCAGACATGGACGTAAACTGTAACTACAACTTGACGGGTTCATGTACGCACACAAACGTGATGCAGTTATTCTGCTGTTTGTTTTTAAAAATCCACATGGTTTACAGGTGTACATCAGTAAGTAAAATCTGTCAGTAACATAACATGGAGCCATACCATTGTGACATACACTGTGTTTACACTACGAGCAACAATGCAACAGCATAATCAGCCACATAATTGCAGAGCTGCTGGTGAAGTGTTGCACTTGTTAATGTAGTTACACCGTCACGGGTTTGTGTGTGTCTGCTACTCACAAAGAAGTAACTTGATTGAATGTCATATATAATGTATGTGTTTGATCAATCTCTTAGCCCCATTTTGACATCACATTTTGCCGCCCCATTGCGTAAAGCTAGCATAGCATCAGCTAACTAAGCTAAATAAGACAGGACCACAGCTAGAAACAAAAACATGATTGGTTGATGCTTCACTGCATCATTGGTGCGCTGAAAAGGTTGAGGCCAGCTCAACTTTTGTTTGTAGCGTCATGCCTGTCCGCAGCAACAAGTGTCAGGCGTCAGTTTGTAGCTTCATGTCTCACCAGCTTCCACTGAAAATGACTTGTAGCCTGTTGCTTTGTTGCTTGTAGTGTGAACACAGCATTGGACAGTAAAGGATACAGAAAAGCAACACAAAGCATACACCTGCAACTTTGATCGCTGTGATTGTTTTAGTTCCAGTTTGATCCAAAACCCAGATCAATCAGCACCAGCATCTTATATGTAAAGCCAACCAGGAACACAGATGCCAGCAGCAAGATCCTTTATATCACTGAGAGCTTGCAGCTCTTTAAGCTGGACTTGTATTTATCAATGTCTACACTATGAAGGTCTGTATGCATTCGGGTTCTCTCCATTTTAAATAGTTAAACAGTGAGATAACGCACAGTTCTTCATGAATGTGAGCAATGAAAGCCACACTAATTGACTTTTCTAAGGTTATTTTGCAGCAGCAGGTGTTTTTTTGACATAACTACTCATACTTTTGTTGTGAAAAAAACCTTGAAACACATTACTAACTGGGAGTATAAAACATAAGCCAGTGACTGTGCCCTGTTTCCTCCTTTCACTGTTTTCACTCACATCAACCAGACCAGTCAGTCGTCAGTTAAAGTTCAGGGATGTGAAGTGGATGGTAATAAAGAGATTTTTAAAAGGGCAAATGATGTAACACTTCTGAGTCAAGTTGTCTTTAGATGGAGCTCACATGTGCTGCTGTTTGAGAGACAATTCCCACTTCATGAATGAAGCCCTAATCCATGATTTGTGCATATATACTCATCGGCTCAGCCATTAAATCAAGTGCAGGTGGTCCATACTATGTTGTGATAGGACTGAAGGGACCATGGGTGATATTAGAGTTTTGATCAGCCCCAAAAAATCAGGCCCAATCCTGCGTGAACCACACAGTTTCTGTCCAAGCCCAAGCCTGAACCACGGCCCTAGCCCAATTACAAACCAAATTTCCATTGTAAAATATAATAAAAATGTTAAGTTAAAATATTTATTGCAATCTCAAGTCAACTAAAGTCTTATCAGTGCGGTAACAGACATTTGTGACACAATCTCCGATGTGCCTTCTCCTATTGAATGTTCAGCACAGCCCAAAAACTGTCAAATGCCATTTATATTAAACAGAGATTTTATGATATCTCTCCTCACTAAAGACAGGAAGGAGTCAGGACTTCTCTAGGCAACTGCTGCCGGTGACATGATTCAGACAGCACTGAGACAATAGTCAAATGTGAATATTCAATTTATGCATTGATTGTAGCACGAAGCATTCTTGCTCAACTGAAATAAAGGGTTGTGGTAGAAACCACAAACTCAGTCCAAAGAATTCAGAGAAATCACGGCCCAGTCCAGCCAGAACCTGGTAGGTTGAGTTGGGTCCAGTTGGGTTTGGGCGGAGGATCAAAGCTCTAGGTGACATCAAAGTTTTATTCATCACATCCAGTGATCAGTGAAGTGTACATACACAGCACCAGAATTTCAATGTTGCAAGAAATCTTGGAGTCTGGTTTATTTTTGAGCAGCACATCACAGAGCCTGCGCAATCATGTTTTTATCATTTTAGAAATATTTCAAATATACAATCCATTTTAACTTTTAAAGACACTGAGACGATTTCACACGCCTTCTACCATCATGCCTGGATCACTGCAATAACCTCTTTTCTTGCCTGAATCAAAAATGTATTAATCGACTCCAGACTGTTGAGAATTCAGCTGCCAGAGACGTGATCACATCGCTCCAGATTCAGCCTCTTTACACTGACTCCCAGTCTGTTTTAGAATAGAGTTTAAGATTTTACTGATTACTTTTAAGGCTCTTCATGGTCTCTCTCTCAGCTATATCTCTGATCTCTTAGTACCACACACGCCAGGATGTCCTCAGCCAGAGGTCTATTGTCTGTTCCAGAGGCTCGGCTGAAAACTAAAGGGGACGGAGTGTTTGCTGTCAGGGCCCTGAGGCTCTGGAACAGTCTGCCTAAGGAAATCAGGTCGGCCGAGTCGGCAGTCTCTTTTAAGTCCCTTCTTAAAACATTCTTAAAGATGTATTTCACCACCAGAGAGATAGTGTTTTCATAAAACTGGGCTGTCTGTGAAGTAGAATACTTTTGAAATTTGATGATCAGGGACAACGGACGTAAAGGGCTGTGGCAGGTAGGTAACGTAATGCAAACTTGTCTGTTTGACACAATGCTGGTTGGCTAGTAACAAACAATCTTCTGTCACAGTTAAATGGTAAGCTGGAACTTGTCTGAAAACATAAGGCAAGAAATAGGCAACTCAGTAACAGAATCTTGATTTATATTTGATCGGTGCCGCTTAATTGATGTCAGTTTTTTTCAGCCTCTGTTTTTAACTATGCAGGAAACAGTGTGGCGTCCATTTCCTCTTCACTAACTCTGACTAATGCAGCTATACAGAGCACTAAAATGTGTTTCTGAATGTTCTGAGTGAGAAATACGCAGTGCAGTAACATCTTGGTTTCTGTTTTATCAGCACTGCCTTTTTTTAACGTTTGATCAGAGTTTGGTCTGAGTTTGAGAGAAAGGGGCGAGTCTATCTCATGTTCCATTTCTATACTCTTTGTGTCCGTGGTGGCAGCAGGTGTGGCAAGTAATACAAAAATACAGCCTATAGTTCAAGCAACAGCCTGAGAGCCAGGGAGACTCCACCAAGTGAAGTGTTTTGCGTCATCTGGCAAATTGTTATGATACAGAGTTTATTGAAAATCAGTAAAGTTCTCTTTAAGCCAGCTCCTCTTTGTGTTTTCTGCTGAAAACATGAATGTGCTGTTAAACATATTGATATTTACCTCTGAAGCAAACTCAAAATTCATGCCTACCTGGAGCTGTGACCTCCTTAATGAGCATATGTATGTCAGTTTAAGTTTATCAGTCATGGTGGTGAGTGGAAAGTGCTGATACAGAGTAAACACATCGACAGAGGGGAGATGTGTTACACACATTATGCAAAAGTAGAAAGATAATTGTATTGAGATTATAGAAGTGTCACTCTAAATGTGTGACTGTGATTTTAAATTTAATTTAGGCAAATAAAATGTATCTCAAAGAACTAAAACTGTCAGCAACAATACAAATATTAATAGAACTTCAAATATTATCTGCTGACTTTAGAAGTGTTTCAGCCACCAGCAAGAACATCATGTTTCATGTCTCCGTTTATTTTACTTGAGACTCCACAGCTAAATATCTGCAGATTGTTTGAACCCGCTGACATGAGCGGAGAGGCGACAGAAGGCAGATCTAGAATTTGCTGTCAAGTGGCTCCAATGTGATTTACCAAATTCGAACTGGCACAGCAAAATTAAATCATTAATAAAAAAAAACCTAACACAGTCTGTTTATTTGTATCGTTAGTTCTTTGCCACCACGCCCAAAAATCTGTCACAGTCCTGCATTAGTAGTCACCTGCTCACTTCTGCCTTCTTATGCCGATCTCATCAAGGCAACTCAGTTCACCTGTTCCTTATTACTCACAAACGGTACATATACCCCAGCTTCAAAGACACTCTTTGCCAGATTGTTCTTTGCCACTCATGAAGGGCTCTCGAGCGCTATACTCCAGACTGATTTCCAGTCTCTGACCTTCCTGTCTAATTCCTGGTAAACGCACCAGCCCTCTTTCCCCAACCTTGAGATCTGCTTCCACATCCTCGGTTCCTTTTTGCCTGTGGCTGCTTGGCGTTTCCGTCCAACGACAGCGCAACAGTCTAAAGGCCCGTTTCCACCGCAGGAACTTCCCCCGAAGGACAGAGTTCTAGAACTTTTGCAGGGGCTAAAGAAGTCCCAGCCTCGATGTAGGTACTCAGAATGGCCCAAAAAACTCCTGGCTGGGGCTTGGGGTTTATTTGGTGCCAATTGGATATACTCAAGGCGGGATGTGACGTCAACAGAAAGTGACAAAATAGCCGGCATTGTTAAAACTCAGCAGACGTCCTCTCCTCTGCTTCCATAGCTTCCACCGCCATGTAAACGAAGAGACACGCCAGAAACCCAGCAACCACCTCAGCTCCTTTCATGTTGATAATCGTCTTTCTTATGCCTGCTTTCTTCATCTTCTTACTTCTGCTTTTCTTCTTTGTTGTTCTTCTTCTTTGTTTGTTTCTTTGCCGTGTCGCCCCGGTCAAAATGGTCGGGCAATGATTACGTCACATCCAGAGCCCGGTAACTTTACAGGAACCTTCCTCCTACTCCGCCGCACAGCGGAGACACGGCGGTTGAGAGGGCCGAGTGAGAGGACGTTCCCGTAAAGTTCCTGCCCCCCAAATAGTACCAGGAACTTTTTCAGTGGAAATGGGCCTTAAGCATGGTTTCCTGTGGTCAAGAGACTTTCACAGTGTCCCCACACTCACCACTGTGTGGGCGTCTTGTGAGCACCTACCTGCTGGCTTCTCAATCTTCTGCCTGGCTTCAACCTGCCTTCTACCTCTCCCCTACTGCTTCATCTGCTTGGACTGTGGTCTTACCTGGTTCCACCACGGCTCGTCTTCCGCCTGCTCCTACACGGTACTGTTGCCTGACATTGAACTGAGCAGCGTGTGTGTTTGGGCAAACCTCACCACCCACTCACCTGTTTCCCCAGTTTGGCCTGCCAACCCAGCCAGGCTGCCAGAGACTTTGTAGAGAGACTTCGCTGGAGTCTTGAACTGTAATGTGCTGATTACCTGCCCTGCCCTGCCCTGTACCTGCTGAGTTGTGGCATTGAGTGTCATTCCAACTGTTCCTGGCTTCCTGTTTGCTGCATTTGGGTCCAAACACAACCTGTTAGAAAATCACTTAATAAAACAAAAGGTTTCTTTCTTGCAGTTCGATGATAGTTTTCTATCAAAAGGCAGTCGAACTCCATTTGTGAGTGCTTCTCCATGTGCCTCTATGTGTGTCTCCGAACGCTGTCTTATACTGTTTACACTAGTCGAATGTAAGGAAATAGACTATTTTTTTTATCAGTGCAAAAGTTCAAACAGACTATTACTTACATGAGAAGATAACTGCACCTTCTGATTAAAGCAAATGATTTAAAATAGGAAGTAAAATATTCTTTCAGTCACAGATTTAATAAAACTCCTACAACGCATTGCTTGTAAAAATGTTTCCTTGAGTCACATGCACTTGTGTGCACATAATCAGGATGGCACCACCTCCGCCTTATTTTAAGCCAGGAAAAACCCTGCAAAGGCCAGTCTGCACCTGGCTACTGACCAGATCTATCTCAAAGTAAGCCAACCAACCACCCATATATAAATATATACAGTGCAGTCGCTGCTTTGAACCAAGCAATCACTCTGTAATTGGCGTTTGTGCAAGAAGGCAATCACATGTACCATTTACAGACATGGCAGTGTGCAGTCCTTGTAGTAAAGGACAGACCATCAGTGATGTGGGAAGCTCTTTATTTAGCCTTACTGTGCCAACATTTTTTTCCAGACAATTATTTGTTTGGCTGCTTTACGCTCCCCGTGTGGCTGTTCATACCAGCAAAAACCAACTGAAGAGGATGGTTTCACAAACAAGATGAAATCTGGCCCCACAGCGAAGCAGAGCCGGGTCGCTGATTGTGTAGCGCCTGCTTGTGCCACGCTTCTTTAAATTGAGTGAAGAATATACCTGAGCTGAAAGAATCGGCATGTTTATCCGCTGTCACCTGTGACAGCACAATGGCTCGTGGAAATCCATATGTGTGTGTTTGTGGATGAGATAATGCTTTCTTAAGAGACAGCTCCCAACTCTGGTGAGGATGTCGCGGAGACACTAAAGCCTTTTCAAACTGTCATGATAGAACTACAACTCTGTCGGGGTGTTTTCGCTGGCTGACGTGTGATTGAAGGAAATCTCTTTCCTTACAGTAATGGCTTCCACCACTGACTTCGTGTTGGACTCATTAACCTTATACTGGGTTTGTTGGCTTAAAGGAAATTGAATCTTGCCGTGTATGTAGGAGGTGTACGCTGCGATGCAGAGCAGAGCCCAAATGGGAAATGAGCGTGGGTTGTAGGTAATGCCTTGTATTATCCTCACATTCTTAAAGGTCACAGACATATGCTGCTTACCATATTATGTTAATTGCCACAGTTTCCATGCTAGCACCACTGGTATATATACAACTTGATTGATAGGCAGAATAAGAATATATGGCATTCAGGAAAGAATGCAAATGCAGAGCGGTGTTTGCGAGACTTTTGTGTGTCGACACGATTTGTAATATTTGTATCTGACATGCGTCAGAAATAGGATTCTTTGCCTGCCGACGCTGATTTCAAACGCGAGGAGGAAGATCATGTCAAGGAGGCGTGTGTCACTCGTCTCTCCCCTCAGTGCGCAGCTCGGCAGGCATCACAATGTTTTGCACATTCAATTTCCTGTGTTTAAATCTGACACGCAGGTTTTGTTTTCGTTTTCCCTTTACCAAACTGAATATGATAATGTCACTCGGGAATTGCTAGATGAAAAGATTTCCATGGTGCCGTCAGCTTTTTTTTTTTTTTTTTTATGCTGAGGAGATGAACAGTAGGTGCAGGGTTTGGAACCAATACAGCATGCATTATAATGAAATCATCTTCTTTTTTTGTGTTCCGAGGAGCTACGCTTTGAAAATGGAGTTTGCAAACCAAATTGGATTAGAAATGGTGGATATTTTGTTAGGTATCTCTCCAATTTCACAGTGTGTGTTTGCGCGTGGGTTTACGAGTGTGTGTGTGAGTTTGTGTGAACCTGCTCGAATGCTGTAGGATTCTTCGGCCCATAGCCATCAATATTAATGTTGATTCAAAGCTTTCGTCTTCAAACACAAACATATGATTCTGCTTCATCTGTTGAGTTCTCTGTTTGACCCGTCAGCGCCATCAAAAGCTAAACCTTCAGTTGTTGTTTTAGAAGAACAGTTACAGTTGTCATATTCATGTCTACTCTTACACTCCCAGTTTAATACTACTTTTTATGAATCCACGACCCCACTACTGAAGTGACACATCTGGATGAGCAAGAAAAATGTTTTGCTCACGGTGCTGCGCTCACGTTAAGAAGCTGTGACACTACCCAGTCTTCCTCTGCATTTGAACAAAGTCCTCAAAGGCTGAGTAACAACAGTCAGGTTTACAGTTCATTCACTGGAGATGCATAACAGCAACTTACAGCCCGAGTGTGGACGTTGAGCAAAGTAAAAAATCTATTTAAAAATCCATAAACTCCTGTCTTTGGGATTACATCTCGGAAATCATATCAATATGACAAGCAGAGCCATAACCTGCAGTAAGTGTCTCGGGGTTTGTTGCAGCGTCGTGCGGCAGACTTTGCAGGAGAAACAAATGTAACTCGTGTTCTAATGAAATGGATTCTGTCTTCGCAGCTTTGAAAAAGGGGCGGTTCTGGATCACTCCTGACCCCTACCACAATGACGACAACATCCAGATCGGACGTGAGGTCAAGATATCATGTCAGGTATTGTTGCACTGGCAAAGTAAACACACACACATCCATTGTCACTGTGGGGCAGAAACCTTGTTCTTCAGGGAATGTAAAAAATCTGTTTTTAAAATCATTGATCACTGTGCTGTTGTTGTGTTTCAGTATCTGGTGAGATACTTGCATATGTTATTATTATTTTACTGAAATCAAACTCAAATGGAGTTACGAGACTCTTGACCAGCGAATGTCAAGAATATCAAGATGTGTGTTTTGTCATCATTGATTACAACGGTCACGTCTGAAGCAGAAGCTGTACTGCGTTATGTTATCATCAGCGTTGTGCAAGTTAGTTGCAAATACCAGTTACTTCTCTCAAAAGTAATTGAATTACTGCGTATAAAGGTAGTTTGTATGGCTGGGAATTATCAGAGGCTCCACAATACGATATTATCATGATACTTAAGTATACAATACAACAGCGATATGTTACGAACGCTGAGTATTGCGATAAAATATACTGCGATTAATTAACTTTTTTCAACTGTAAATTATGTCCCTGAAAGAAAACTTGTTTTATCAAAGGGGTTGTACACATGCCGCATTATTAACTGCCTGGAAAACATGAGGTCAGGCGCTGGGTGCTACTTTTGTGCCTTGGAGGCAGGCTGCGTGTGAGGTTGCTAAGCAACCTTAACAAGCACCATATCATGGCCTGTTTACCTGAAATCTTGAGTGCAGAGCTGATCTTCCTCCAGGAGCTGTTGATACAGGAGTGGGCCTGTCGTCCAGCCCTGCACCAAAATGACCAACTTTTACACATTTATCACAGATTGATATTTACGGAAGAAGGAAGATATCTGTTGGCTGTGATTGGTTGGTCCTTGTCACATGACATGCTGTGCGCGCTTGGGTTGGGTCGGCTCTCAGTAATACCAATTCGGTTCGGTACTCCGTCTTGGACGGGGTTTTTTTTTTTGACACCAACCGGACGGCATATTCGGGCGGAACGTACACGGAGTGGACGCCACGGAGGTCCGCCTGGTAAAAGTGGACGTCCGCAAGCCCTGTGCGCACAAAGCACGACTGCGCGGACTCCGCTCTGCGCACCAGTGTCACACAAAAGACTGTTCGGCATGTATTTTTCACATCGTGGGGATTTTTCATGGACATTTTTACATGGAGTCCACTCCACTTATAGTACGCCCGAGTCTGTGAGCACCTGTGTCTGCCTCTTTGCCAAGTGCACAGCAAGCAGGAGGAGAGAGAGAGGGGTGGGGCGGGGACTGAGCTAGGAGGTGCGAGTGCGCATGTGTCTCTACTGTAGCCTGGAGTTTGTTTAATAGTGACGGGGAGTCGATAATGGCGGACAATTTAGTCTCGACGAAATCAAAGAATGCTCCACTATGGCAACACTTTGGCTTTGAGCCAGACGAAGGAGGCAACCCTTGTTTACACTGATTGAGTAAGCTGCAAAATTTATTTGTAAGGAATAAAAGAAACAACGTGTTACTGTCACTCTGTTGTTCTAAGGTCGTTTTTAATTTTAAATGAGTCAATTGCGCCCCCAAGTGGCGAAAATCCAGTATTACCAACTTGATGCGGTTTTTCCAAAAACCGGACTGTTTTCTTCTCATACCGACCCAACCCTAGTACGCTGTTGCGTTCCAAGAGTTGAACTCGGTTTATCTCAGGCTACGCAAGTGACAGCGTTGCTCTGGCGTTGGAGTGTGCCTGCTGTGTGTCTACATTGAAAACAATGAATTTGAGCGGAGGAAAAATGTGGCATGTTTAAGGCCCCTAATAAGAGATTTTCAGTGTGTTCATCTCACTTGAGTCATTTTATTTGCGGCAAAATGTATCTAGTGGAATGAAAAAGCAATTGATTTTATTATTCAAGGAGGCGACCTCAGCTTTGTGATGATACGATATTGCCACACATAAATATCGCGACACTTTGCTGTATCGATTTTTTCCCCCACTGTTAGTAATTAGTTACTGGGGACATTAACTTCTGCCTTACCTTTAAATATCTGCTTCAGTTCTCTTTTTAATGCGCACATAGCTGCATTATATTAGTGTTGCTGTGGCAAGGTGTGGGACAAGACGACTGTCAGATTTTATCTATGATTGTACCGCTGTGATGATAAGTAAGTGGTGCAACAATGAAACACAATAGATACGTTTTGATAAGTGCATTTAATGCAGCCTCCACAGGACTTGAGATCAGGCAGCACGAGTCGGTTTTCCCTCTGTTGTGAGAGTAAAATAAAATAACTGTTTCTCAGATATTACGACAGGCCTAATGAAATAAAAGTGATAAAACAGTGCAGAAACATAAACACACGGAGGTTTATCCTTTAACCGTAACACTATTACAAATTCTGCAGATAGACTGCAGCTCACAACTTCAGGCCTAATCCATCCTTGAGCTGGAGGCAAGCTGAGATCACCCAAACTGTTGACAGATGTGTGCAGTGACAATCTAAGACTGGTTGATTGATAGATTCGTGACATTTATTGCGCCACCGGGACACGTTGGTCGACCGGCAGATCCCACGTAACGTTATTTCAATCGGGAGAGACTCATTCTGAGAGAAAAGAATATTTATCTACATGAGCACATAAGTATGAGAAATGTGAAAAGTCTTTGATGATTAGACCCCATCGCGATGTCATGTATTCCAGGGGGTTGGTATTTACGTAGCAGATTAGGAGCCCCACAGTGACAGTATGATATAATGACAGATTTTAGTAAGTCACAAATAACGACATGCTGAGCGTTGCAGGTGGAGGCCACCCCCCAGAGGAGCTGACTTTCAGCTGGCTGAAGAATGGCCGTGCCCTGCGGAGCTCCGAGCGTATGGTCATCACCCAGACGGACCCCGACATCTCCCCCGGGACCACCAACCTGGACATCATAGACCTCAAGTTCACTGACTTCGGCACATACACCTGTGTGGCGGCGCTGAAGGGAGGCGGCATCCCAGAGATCAGCATTGACGTCAACATCTCTTCCACAACTGGTGAGCCTCACACCCCTTTGTGTCAGTGACGCATCTACACACCTCCCCCAACACATTCGACACGTTCGACATCTTGTACCCACTTTAGTCATACACACATGCTTTCTAAGATCATGAGAGACTGGCAATGCCAAGTGACAAAGGGAAGGAAAAAACTGTGGCAGTGTTTCTTAGACTGAGGGGCTCAGGACTTATTTTTAACCAGTTGGTTTTTGACTGATAGGAATAGTGGCAATAATTAAAACAATCTCTCCTTTAAATGGTAGGTTCACCCAAATCATGTTTTCAACCTAGCTTGTGTGGTATAAAGCAATGGAGAAACGTTCTCTTATCTGCAGCTGAGGATTCTGCATCCCAACACAATGGTGGTGAACTGAGTTTTGTCTGTGATATTTAAAGCATCAGTAACTCAATAAGACAGTGAGGTCTTTGGATTATCAAGACTAAAACGGGATTTATACTTGTGCGTCAGCTCTATGTCCAAAACACTAGTTGGCGACGGAGGTTTCTGTGAAGTGCTGTAAAGTTTAGTTGATTTAAACACACATTAAACACACATTAAACACTCATTAAACATGGCTTAATAGAGACTGTTTCAAACACAAGTACACAAATCAGCTTCACTATAACTCGCAGCATTCACAGACAAACACTTGTCTTTATCTGGACACATTTTCCCCACAAATACAACATGCTAACGTTATTAGCACAAGCCTATGGCATTTTACATTGTATAAATTAGCCTAGCAGCTAGCAGACTTCCTCTACTCTTATGAAGCCAGGGACAACAGCAACATTTAACAAAGGTAACGTTATAAAAATTGACTCCATTACAGCTCACAAGGTTCACTGACAAAACAACTGTCTTATACTAAACACGTTTTCCAAACACATGCAACATGCTAACGTTATTAGCACAAGCCTATGGCATTTTACATTGTATAAATTAGCCTAGCGACTAGCAGAGATTTTCTCTGCTCATATGAAGCCAGGATAAATCACACACAAGACTTAAAGTGCTATTTTAGTGGAGGCTTTATTGTCTTCACAATTTATTGTTTCTTATCTGTGAAATTAAATAAAAGCTTCATTACCACTGAGGGAAATGGTTTCAGCTTATAAAAATAGACAGGAGGTCTGCATTGTCATGACTATAATTATGTTTCTGGGGAGGTGCACATCAGGTATGGTGTTGATTCGATGCAGAAGTATGAATCCCGCATAAAACCTGGACATTTTTTGGTGAAAGGAAAAACTTATTTTTCTGGGTTGTTTTTTGTTTCAAATTAAAGTATTTTATTGCTTTAGTGGTGTAGACAAAACTTCATCACCATTGTGCTGGCGTGGTAGCTTAAGTCTCAGAAGCCTCAGAAACTCAAATTATCAAAAGTAAAAGGGTATTTCTACACCTGGACTTTTATTTGCCCATATTTTTGTTTCTTGAGTGACTGATGGGGAAACCAGTTTTTTAAATTAGTCCAATAATGGCGAGAGCATTGCAGCTGGCAGCCATAACAAAGGCTGCAATGTAACCAATCAAATCAAATCAAATCAACTTTATTGCCCCACCACTTGGGGTTTGTGCGTGGTCACTGTATGTCCAATAAAAGTACTTGTTTTTGCCACTGATAGGCTCAGAGTGTTATTCCAGGTGTTTGACAACAAAATGGAGATGATCCCTACAGACAGACCTTCTTGTTAAAGAGTAACAACCTTTTTTAAAATACCAGAAACAGCCATAGCCAAACCCACCAGACTCCATTTAAAGAAACAGTAATTTTACCAGTGTAAAATACACTTTATCCAAAGTGGATGGAAACAAAATAAAACTCACAAAACAATGTTGATTGGTCTTCCCACTGGTCCAACAATCATCAACTCTGGATTGGTTGAAATAAACCATTAATTCACCCAGTTAGATGTGAAAACATGCTGCCTCTATACACGCTAAAATTACTGTTTATTTAAATGGAGTCTGGTGGGTTTGGCGATAGAGATTTTGGGGCTGTTTCTGGTTAATCAAAAACAATCTTTTTCTTGAACAAAATGGTCTGTCTCTGCAGGGATCCTTTCTATAATGTTATCAGACATTTATCACAACAATCTGAGCCTGTCAGTGACAAAAACAGACACTTAAAGTGGATGTAAATTGATGTGTGAACATGCCCTGAGTGGTTACATTGCAGTCTGTATTACAGCTGCTGGCTGCAGCAGTCTCACTCAATACTGGAATAACTTCAGAAATTGTTGTTCCAAATTGTCACTTGGACTCATACAGAGGAGAATAGGGTCCAGACTGAAAAATACCAAAGTTACCCCTTAAGCAGATGAAAGCAAAACTTTCTGCAGGACTTTGTGTGTGTGTGTGTGTGATTTGGGTGAGCCGACCCTTAAAGCCACCGTCTCCACAGGATAAGACTGCTTGTGTGTCTTCTTTAGACTGTTGGTCACTGCCTGATAAATTCCAGTAATCCATCCCAGGCTGAAAAATGTCCAGGAACCACTGTCCTCTACTGAGATTCCTAGTTACTGCACACAATTGCATCGCAGCACCAACGACGACTGTTGAATTGGATTCCTGCAAAGCAAAGCTGACTCCATCAGTCCGACTAATCAGAGACTAAACATCCATCGTCCTGTCATCTAATTGGCTGCTTCCACCACTGTTCCGACTAACGTTTGTATACATGTATACAGCATGTTAATAACACAACATACCAGTCCACCTTGTCTACCAAGCTGCATCATTCTGGTTTCAACTGTGGCATGTTTAGAAGTCCCATAGGAGCGGAGCAGAGTTACAGCAGCTGTTCACTGAGTCTTTCAGATACTGTGTTGTACATCAGTTGAAGGCGAGGCGTAGGTGCTCAGATAATGAAATCATTCAGTCTTTAAAAGTATAATCAAAGGAAAAAATCTGCTGTCAAACATCCACTTTTCTATCTTTTGTTTTAGATTTTAACATCAGTCCACCCTCCCTCCTGTCAGACTGTTTAAGAAAGACGGCTGGAACAGCTTCACAGGCAACAAAAGAGACTTTTAGAAGATTGCTACATGGCACGCTGAGTACAGCTAACAATACGTTTCGTGCTTACTCACTTCCTGCAGGCTCTGCAATGATGGTGAAACGCGGTGGTTAGAGAGACAAAGCGATGGTCTTAATGTGTAATCTCCCAGTGTGAGGTCAATCAATGTGCAGAGAATGTGGTAATGCTCCGGTGTCACCAGGCATCACTTCATCGCCCAAAGGCTCCATCGAGGGGTGTGACCTGATCTCCTCAAAGCCTCAGAGACGCCACGATTTCGAGTCTCCTTGCCACTCAGATTTTAAGATTCTCCATGCCGGGGATTCCCAGGAGTTGGTGTTGCCACTGGCACAGGAGACGTCTGTTTGTGCTTTGAATCCACTGCCGTGTGTTCGGCGCTGATAAGTGACTTTTGGTATTGTGTGATATTTTGCGATCGGGTTCACAACAAGCTTCATTTCCCTGTTTAAAGCACATCGACAGGCACCCTTCACACTTGCACACCTTTACCTCCTCTCACCGTCTTCCATCGCACACACACCTCGCTGCCACTCACAGTGTGAACATGAAAGCGGCGTGTCGACCTTGGGTGCATAATTATTGTTAGATAATCCTTTGATAATCCCTTCGCTATAAAACAGTGGGATCAATCGCACCTGCCAAGATTGTTTCCTCATTATCTTTTAAGTAGTGCAGTCTCTTCTTTTGGAGTGCCTGGGCGATGGCGATGCATTAACACAGATCCTTTAATGTGTTAAAAACCACTGCCGTCTGACTGAGGAAATAACCGAGAAATGACTGACTGCGTTGTGATCGTGTGCAATGAAAGGTTTCCTTAAGGCTTCTATGTGATTGCTTCCTAAGCTTTCATCGTTCCAGTCAGATGTGTGGGTATGAAATATTATGAAAGTGTTGCATTGTCATAAAGCTGTTCCTGTCATAGGAAATAATATATTGAATTCTTGCTTTTGCCAGTAACAATCACCACCGCTTTACCTGGATGCGACTGGGCTGTTTTCCCACAGAATGCTTGTCATGTGCTGCGTTTCTTTCAGTCAGATTGATGCTACAAATCAGAGAAGCGTCTTCACTGAGCCGCACAGTATAGCTCTTGTGTACTAAAGCGCCCTGTGCCTCTGCCGTGCCATCCGCCTGCAGCCTGTTTTGGGGTGAATAAGCCCTGTTTTTGTTCCTCTGCCTGTTCTCCTGAAGGGAGAAAGCCCGAGCCGCAATTAGAAGTCTTAATAAAAGCGTTTAGAGGAGATTACGCTGCAGGTCTGCCAGGGTTTCGTGCTGGGGAAGTGGTTGGAAAGCGATTGAGCCTAAAGTGTCTCTAGTCTGAATACTTTGGAGCTAAGCTGGCTGCTCCAGCGTTGGCTCCGCTTCCAGATTCAAACCCGGATTTAGCCCCAGCCCCACAGCACCGCTTTATAAAAGAGAATATTTATCGTCTTTCCATTCTTTCAACTTCTATGAGCACAGATTTCAGCAGCCTTCATGATGTCTCCCCTTCACAGAACAGCGCTAATATTTACTATCGTGACACACTCATTAAATAAGCAACTTCTCCTGCTCGTCGGGGGGGCTCCCGGAGATTGCGAGGCTAATGCTTATTCATGAGCGCGGTCCGGAAACGAGGACACAGACCTCCCCTTTGGATACTGTCAGGATTAAGAATTGCAAGACACAGGAACAGCTGAAAAGAGTTACGAGCATTAGTGTAAAACATCCCATAAACTTCTAACAGGAACTAGCTGATTAATCCTCTCATTAGTCTGCATGTTAAATGTGTGTTTAGTGGGTGTGTCTTGCTGGATTATTGCTGGATGATGTAATTATTGCCATTCTGTGGCTCTGGCTCTGAAATGTTATTTGACTTCGGATTGGAACCACCATCGGGACCATCTTAGAGATCACTTTTTAATAGCATGTTACTGCGCATGGATTCTTGACATTTAAAGCTGATACCCGCTCGCTGCACTCTCTGTGTTATAAAATTACTACAAACACTGGATGCAGCCGACTTCAAGAAAACTACATCACTGCAGGGAGAATCGCCTGTGTTGATACGTCTTCGCATCAGCTCATCCTCAGTCTGATTGATGATCACAAAGTAAGTATTAGGATTGAAAGTCACCTCTCTCTTCTTGTGAGGGAGATAAATCCCTCCATGATGAGTCCCTCAATTAGCACCCCGCTCACACCTGAAACTCTGGCACCACCCAGTGTTTCTGTCAATCTAAAGAATCACTGCAGTTAATGAATTAAGCAAATCAATTAAGTGCTCAGTTGATTAAAAAATGAGCCGGTTTAATAAACACAAAACACAAGCTCTTTTTTTGTCTTCACCGAAATGAATTTGAGTCATCTAAAAGCTTGCAGCCCCCCTCTCCGTCTGTCCTCCTTTCAACTGTCCTGTTGTCTCTTTGACTCTGATTCGTCATGAGCTGCCATCATCCGAGTAGCCGAGCCACATGTGACTCTAACAGGGACAGCATGACCGCTGGCTGTTGACCGCACTGATGTGCTTGTTTCAGCTGTAAATTCACTGACCCTGATAAAGAGGAACCTGGTCTGCGTCCTGACTCACCTACAGGGTGCAAAGGTTCAACTGCTGTTTGGTCACTGTGGATGGAAACATCTTGTTCGCTGCTGTTTGCCATCATGTTTGGATGTGAGCAGTTTTCACAGAATGTGGTGTTTGTCGTTGGTGGCCACATGTCCAGTCTCTTCATGGCTTTTTCTTTGGTGTGTGTATTTTATTTGGACAGTAGAAAATTCAGCTGTTGCAACAACACACAATGAATAATATGGAAAAAATTCTAGAGGTGTATTTTACTTTTGCAATGTGTCAAGGCAGGGTACATCCAGTTAGGATCATTTTTAAAGCATTAATCTGGTTTTCAGTCGACCACTGGCTAAGCCCCGCCCCGTTTAGTTACTGTTGCTGTTTATAGTAACTCAGACAGATTTACCACCCAACATTCTTCGTCATTTTTAAAACAATTGACCCTTCACTAAGTGCCATCGCCAGATGCAGCCTGGGGCACGTCGTGTATTAATGATACTCGCTACCTGGAGAGGTTGGAAAAAGATATACGTTTCTTCCCTGTTCCAAAACCAAAATCAGACCCTGAAAAGTGTAGGGTTAGCTAACGTTAGCTAGCTACTGAAGATATAGCCTACTGAATGTATACACATGCTGCTTTTGCTTTGTAATGATTATAACAGTGAAACAAAGAGCGACCCTGCTGTACAGGAACCAGTGAAGGGAAGCAGGGAAACTTTGCTCATATTCAACCAGCTGTGTGTCATCACAGTGCGTGCAGATGAACGGTGTTTGGGTTCGCCTGTCCAGTGCCAGAGGTCCAGTTCAATATGAGCAAAGTTTCCCTTTATATTCATTGTGTTGTGTGGCGATCAGCAGTGATGTGGTGGTTCACTTTTACACTGTGATCTGTAGCCTATAGTTCGGCTTTAGCTTCTAACTATCTTTGTCTTTTAACCTGTTGTTGCTGCTGTATGTTAAGTATGTTAAGTATGTTAAGCTTATGTTAGACCAAACGCACAGTTTGATTCATTCTCTGCCTTTGGAACGGCCAAAAAGGCCCTACAAACACTTTAAAGAGTAAGTGTGGTGTTTTGTAACCTGGATCCTATTTTCCTATTTTCGTCTTGTCGAAGCAGCAAATGGGAAAACAGCTGCAGCGTAAATACTCAGGACATGTTTGCACCTTTAATTTATGGCCACGAAAAGGGCGCTTTTTTTTTTTTTGCTGCTGACATGATTATTATTTTAATTGTCTGACAGTTTAGAAATTATCCCCAGAGAGACAGACCTTAAGATGATTTTGTTTAGCCAGAAACAGCCCCAAACCCACCAGACTCCGCCGTGTCCAGTTTTGCCCTTAAAGCTATGATTGGACAGTCGCTGTTCAGGGTAGCCAGAGGTCAGTTAGGACACATGTGTCTGTAATAATAGACCTGAAACTGTGACACGACTTATAACACCACACTACATGAAAAAAATGGTCCAGTCCATTCATTGAAATGAGTGAAAAACGATGCAGACAGTGTGAATTGTGTGTGTGCAATCAGAGCTAAAATCCTGAAACTAAATGTCTCTGATAGCTATATGATACAGAATTAGGTCAGGATCTGTGAACTGGACTCACATAATGACATCTGAGAGCAGTAAATCCCAGTATTGGATTATAAAGCCAACAGAGATCCAGAAACAGGCCCAGTGAGCTGTGAACTGGGATGAAGGGGCCTAACAGCTGTCCCAGAGCTGGGATGCTGTCCTCTGAAATCTGCCATATGATAACAGTAGATGCCACGGTCATGCCACTTCTGCTGTGAGAGGCATATAACCACCTGGCAGCATATGTCAGCTGTGATGTTTGTCTCAAACACTGGAACCTGTCAGTGCAAAGCAACTCTGTGGTTTTCAAACACTAGTATGTGCATTCATGGAGGTGTGGGAAAGCAAGTGTGGCAGGCAGCAGTGTGGTGGTAGCGTTCGTAGTTACACTGTGACCAGTTTTCCTTAAGTGAGTCCATAAAATATGTTAATAAGACTAGATAACTCAGCACATTATCCCCAGTGTACCTGCATATAGCATCAGCTGCACCACCTGAAGTCATGCTTTATGGAGGTGGCCATCTGGGAAATCACCTCCCTGTCCAGCTGGGAAAACCTGCAGGGAAACATGGATAGAAAACGCTCTTCCTTCCCTCATTAACTACTGTCGAGGCCCCTTGAGCGATGTACATAAACTCTGGTCCTTCCAGGGAGTTGTTCACTACTGAGCAGCAGAAAACGTGGAGGTGCTGCAGCTGTGTGTTTGTGCGTTTTTAAACCAGTGGGCATTCCTTTAGCTCTGACTGGTTGGGTAAATTCTAACAAACAGGAGTGCTTGTGGGGCCACAAATCAAACTGTAACCTGTGAGGGCTTTGGTATCGAAAACCTGCTGCTCTACAATCTCAACTGCAAGAATTCATGAGGGGTTTGTGTGATTGATTGCAAGGTAAGTTGTAAGATATCAGGAACAGCGCCGAGCTGAAAACCCTCACTGGAGTATGTGTAGTCAGTGGTGTGTCGCTGCAGTCTATCAAAACACTAAGCCAATTTTAACACATCTGTGGATATTTATTACACTTGAGCAACTCTGGGTATAGGTGCAGCTCTGCCACACACACACACACACACACACACAAGCACACACAGATCCACTAACATGTCCACAGTGGACCTTTGGGATTCCTCTCTGTCCCCAGAGGTCCAGGACTCAGAGGAGCAGAGAGTCCTGTCACATTGTGACCAACTCATTGGCCTCAAGCTGTCTAAACACACACTCTCACACATGCAGACACACACTCTGCAGGACTTGCAGTTGTAGAGATCGCTATGTTGCCATGGCGACGGGGAGTGATGTCACCGCACTTACCCGAAAAAGGGGGCAACGGGAATGTTGTTTATTCTCAAAGATGTCCGTGTGCACCGCTCTGGCTCCCAACGCTGTAAGAAAATGCAAAGTGCCAGATATTTTTCACGGTTTGCAGTCAGCTCACATTGCAGTGTGTCTGCTGCGGCGCTGCTGGATTCTGCTGAAAGGCTCCAGCAATCAATCTCTACACTTGGAGGATCATTCCAGCTGAGGCCCAGGAGATGTTCAGCACTGCTGAGGCCAAACAAGGAGGTCCAGTCCCAATTTAGCCCCGCAAAGTACACAAGCGCACACATAGGCGCAGTGTTTTGAGACACAAACAACAACAAGAAGCATCCCATTGAGGAGCCGAGGCAGGATCACAGCATGGTGTCACCCGTGGGCAGAAGAGGGACACTCAACTATACGCACACGCTGAGATATAAAACCACGTAGCGCACACTATACAAGCATACGCACACAGCGGGCATGCCCTGCAGGCATCACTGGCATTTGGATGGCTTTGGCACAATGAGAGCACAGTGAAGACCAGTAGCGGGCTCTCTGCCACACTGAGCATCTCAGTGGTCAGTCTCACACACAGAGGCAGGGTGTTCACTTGGAAAGAGAGAGCAGGAGGAAGAATGAGGTACAGAGTAAGCGAGAGAGAGTGATGAGCGAGTGTCTGTGTGCATGTATGCCTGTTTGCGTTTCCATGATGGTGCGGAGAGAGACAATGGCAGCTGATGGCCAGTATTTGTGCTGCCAAACCCAATAGGCAGACAGCTGTAATTGCCTGCCTAATCTGGGCTGTGGAGAGGCCAGGTGTAATGATGGCAACTCTGTGAATACACCTCTCCTCCACTCGCTAATGGATGCTCGCTGCTCTCCTCCTATCCCGCCGCTGTCAGTTCACCATTTCGCTGTTTGGAACCCAAGGAAACGTTCGGAAAAGTGGAGAAAATATGCTGTGGAAAGAAATATGTCAGCTCTTGACACCTGGCTGCCTCAGTCGAGACATTGTGTGAATACCAATCAGCGAATGTATTAGAGTGAAATGAGTGTCTGCTGTCATTGTCTCGGCAGAGATCATTTTTGCTGCTTCTTTGGTGCCAAACAGCTTTGCCAAGACTTATCTGTGAATGACCAGTGTTCATTATCCCGTGCTAATTACACCAACATGTTTATGTATTACTTACTCCAAGAGTTAGACAGAAATGTTGCACTAGCTGAAGCAGCTCTACGTGTGGTTTACAACGGCTAACAGACATATTAATTAAGTGTTCAGTACAGTATTTCTCAGATACAGTAGAATTAGTTTAAAGCTGCTATGATGAATATTTTTATATTAACAGTGGATCAAATTATTACATGTGCATTAAAGGTTGTCCCACTCACATCACAAGTAATTATCACCTGATAATTAGCGCTATAGACAGGCAAAGTCACACTCCTTCTGGCGTCAGGTCCCATGGGACCTTATTTCAGAATAAATAAGTACGTTTGTTAGCAGTGAGAGAAAAACGAGATTTTGACCCTTTTTAAAGGTCAGTTTGTGATAGTGCTGTTTGGTTATGTGTTCAGTGTACTCCATTGCTTGTCTCAAAAAGTACATCGCCTACATCACCCAGCTAGCTAGGTAACTTAGCTATGTTCCAAAGCTAACGTTACCTGATGTGTTTTCCTAGCGACTCCTAAGGCCTGTACCACAAAGCCAGTTCAACTTACCCAGGATATCTTTTCGTCATCTGGCTTGATTAATCCTAACATTGGCTGTCTGGATAACAGTGAGCTATCGAGCATGACACCCAGACACTGTGGAACTGTCAATAGTGAGTTTTCAGTCAGTCAGTTTTGGATAAAGTGGATTTGGTACCGACCAGGAGGAGTTCTGTTTTATCAGGGTTGAGTTTGAGGACGTTGGAGGTGAACCACGATTTAATTTCTGAGAGGCAGCGGGTGAGGGAGGAGGGTGGAAGAGAGGTGTTGGGTTTACTGGATAAGTAGAGCTGGGTGTCATCCGCGAAGCAGTGAAAGTGAATACTAAATTTACGGAAAATATTGCCAAGTGGGAGGAGATAGATAATGAAGAGTAGGGGCCCCAGGACGGAACCCTGGGGCACACCTGAAGTGACGGGGGAGAGCTGTGCAGTGAAGGATTTGAGTTGGATGAACTGAGTGCGGCCAGTGAGTTAAGAGTGAAACCAGTGAAGGGGTGTAGGTATCACTAGGCTATGGGCCCATGTGCCATTAGTATTTTTTGCCATGTAGTTGGATATCTGTCACTAAAAACACTTTAACGTGATGCCAGACTGTTTCTGCTACTGAAGTAAAGGGTGGAAAAGTAGCTGAGTTAATGACTGATGAGGTCTATCTGCTGAAATTGTACATTTATTATAACAGGAGCCAGCTATCAGTGTGTGGATTATTTTACTAATAAAATATTGCAGTGGGACTAGGTTAATTGATAACTCTAAATTGTCCGTAGGTGTGAATGTGAGTGTGAATGGTTGTCTGTCTCTATGTGTCAGCCCTGTGATAGTCTGGAGACCTGTCCAGGGTGAACCCTGCCTCTCACCCGATGTCAGCTGGGATAGGCTCCAGCCCCCCCGCGACCCTCAAGAGGATGAAGCGGTTAGAAGATGAATGAATGAATATTGCAGTGATGGAATCAGAGCGTAAAAGTAGCAGCACTATCACTGCGTACTGACCTATAACAATATATGGGCCAGAGCAGGTTAACTGTTCAGCCTAAGTTGCCATGGTGATTTATCCCGGTAAAAAGAGAACCAGGTTCGTAGAGAAAACCCAGAGTTCCCTCTGAAGTTACAGCCCTAACTCCAAGTCCTGCTGCGTAGTACAGGCTTAGGGTCCTTTTTATCAGTGCAAAACACACAGGTATCGAAGCTTTAGCCAAAGAGAGACTATGACATCACTTAGGCGACTTGTGTAGTCCTTCTAATCAGGGCTGTACGCAGGATTTTTGAAATACCGAGGTCATTAAGTCGTGTTGCATGTGGGGGGGTCAGAAATTTTTGTCAATTATATATCAAAAGGCTTCAATCTGGTGCACTTTGACAGCCAAATTAAGAGGCTACATCTATAAAGAACTACATAGTTGACATATTCTGCCATATATGAAGAGGGGAGACTCTCTGGAATCTGGCAATATAAGAACCATGATGCTGGGACATTCTGTCACTTCACAGCTGTGCAAAACATGTGGTTTGTGCCAGGCGGACATGATTGCCAGTATTTTTTCATTATTGCAAGAAATTCCATTGACTCATTCACAAGTCAAAAATGTGTTTTATCTGAAAGAAACGTGCAATATTTACATCTAAGATCATAGAAGAATAGTCAACCAAGTGCAATGATGTCCTCCAAGATAATATTTGCCACTTTGTTTGCAGTAAAAAAAAAAAAATCTAGACGGTTTCTTGTCGACATGGTCTTGACTTACTTCTCTTTGCTGTGTGCTACTCTTTGGCCTGACCTGAACGTTTGTTGTTGTTGTTTTTCAGTTTCTGTTATATATTGGGGGGCATTTTGGGCATTGGGCGGGGGGCACGTGTCCCCCTCAATGTATATGGTGACTACGGCCCTGTCATGCATGCATAATTAGGCTGCAGTTGTCTGGGTGTGCAAAGGTGAAGTGTCATACAAAGTTTGATGGAGTGTCAGCTGGACAATATGGAGATATTTGCATCTTGAAAGCCGGACTACAAATGTGGATAGACAGGGAGAAACACACGCAAGCCTAAGACGTGGTAAGATACGATATTCCTCACTATATAAAGTGACTGATAACAAGATCTGTATCATCATCAATTTGGATGCACTCTGCGCTGCTCGGGCCCATAGGGTTAAAATAGCAAGCTGACGTTACCTAGCTAACTAGCTGCCTCCTGTTAGAAGAATTACACGAAGCAAGCAAGCAGCCCACACTGAAATGATTTTAGTTTATTCAGTTACCTGGCTCAATCGCTGACTGCTGTCCACACAGTGGCAGTCTGAC
Organism: Epinephelus fuscoguttatus; assembly: GCF_011397635.1. Taxonomy (NCBI): domain Eukaryota; kingdom Metazoa; phylum Chordata; class Actinopteri; order Perciformes; family Serranidae; genus Epinephelus; species Epinephelus fuscoguttatus. The sequence goes on along the minus strand of NC_064762.1, from coordinate 11,456 downwards.
AGGTGCCCGAGTTGCCCCACTAAACACAGCGCATATGCGAGTGCCTCGATCAAACAAGAATACCAGAATTTTCTTTTTTACTAATTGTTATTATGGAGAAGAGAGAGTCACTCAGTCACCTCCCATCGGTCCTCCCACGTACTTTCACCGCACAAATGAGATGGTTTATTTTTATTTTCATTTTATTCATTCATTTAGTTCGGACAAAAATACTGAGGTCATGACCTTGGTGTCCTCAATGGTAGTTACAGTCTTATACTTCAACAGTTTTACGACTGCGGTGAGTAATTCGTACTAAAAATGATCATTTGGGGGGTGAAGTATCCCTTTAATGTCTAATTCAAAGGTACAATTCAAATTCACAATGCATACAATTTTCCAAACGTATCCTGATACATTTGTTCTTACTATATCTTTTGAAAATGCTTATACAGAGGTTCACATAATACCTAACATTAGCCCCCAGTGCCCCCCCCCCCCGGTGCTGCATACTTCATGTTAAGTTACATATAATAATGCAAGGTCCCTTAGTAAGGTTTAAGGTAGTTAAGTTTCATAGGTTTAGGAACTGAAACATGGTGACAGTGTACCCTAATGGTTCACTTGGTTTGACGCGGTCCCGAACACTGGTCTCCTGGGGGAACATCCTGTGTTGCTTGACCCATCCATGAGTGCATTGGTCACATGATCCCAGCCATATTGGTTACGTACGTGGGTTTTACACAAATTACTGAGTCATGGTTAGAGGGGTTATGTAAGAATTGTGGTGCATTACTTGTCATAGGTATACTTACAAACAGTGCATGAGAACAGCCTGTGTTTAGACCCACTCTTTCTTCCTCCTGGACACTGATGTTCTCAGTGCATAATGTGGGGTCAACAGTGAGCCAAAGTTGTGGTTGATGTTTCATTTTGGAGTAAAGATGGAGTTCAGCTCAACCTGAGAATCAGGGCTGCATGTTGAGCTTCGCCCTGTTTCTACCATCTGCCAGTCACATCCAGTTTTTTGTCCTGTTGTTTCAGCATTTTGAGTGAGTTAGAACCTTTTGAGTCACCTTAAGGACAAAGGAAATCAGCGACAGCTTCAGAATCGAGATGGCAGCGGGATTGTTGCCTCTCATCCAGACAGAAATGGGGTCAAAGGAAATATAGCTGGACTCCGTTTCGTTTTCTGGAGATTGCTAGCGATTTCATCACTATGAAACTTCATTGTGGCTTGACTTCATTCCAGCTGCAGCATTGTTTGGGCAGAATGACAGTGATTCGAAAATCATCTGGGAAGCATGACACGGTTTCATCATTGCTGAGAAGATTTTCACTCCTCAACTCTCTGGCTGCAAACTATTTTTGGGAGCAGCGCTACAAAATAGTCTTGGAGTCTGCTGATGGTTTGGACTCATACAAAACTACATGAAAACAAAAATACACACACACTCACACACAGCACTCTAGGAGCTGGTGCAATTTGCCAGGTTTGCTAATTAAACAAATTCACTTGGCCAGCATGCTTGATGAGGAACCAGACTGCGTGATCCAACCTGCTAGTTTCCTCGCTTTCCAAACTTAGAACACACACACACACACACACACACACACACACACACAAGGCACACTCAAGGAAACCTGCAAATGTGTCCAGCAATTTGGCACTTTGCTCTTCTTTTATTATTCATAGTTCACTTCCAGCCAAGGCTCTAAGTGTCCGTTAAACAAAGGCAAAAATATTTATTGGGTCATATTTTGTTACACAGCCAGCAATAACACTATATCACCTTTGGGAGTGTTCTGTTGTAAATGCTCTGAATTATACGACGCTGTGCTGAGATTGAGTAGCTGCATGAGGAGGAGGGCAGAGAAGTAAAAAGCTGTGGAGAGTGATGGTAATGATGGCGAGGGTGATAAGAATTATGAATGTTGTAATGAACGGTGGTGAAATCCATCCTGAAAATAGTATTGTGATGAGAATGTGATGTGATGATGAACATTATGCTGAAAATGTGACAAGGATGATGATAATACTGTAATACTGATGATGGTAATGGCAATGCTGACGATGATGATGATGGTATCTAGAAGGGTAATGTGTTGCTTAGGCAGATGTAGAGTAGATAGAGTGTGTTTATAGTGAGATTATTAGTATTCTTTTACCTTCTTATCCAGTGATTTATTGCCTGCTTTCACTGTAGGAACCTTTCCAGGGGCCCAGGAACTATTTCAGACACCTTAGTTTCATTTTCACCAGAGGAACCATGGATTAAATTTGCCATAGCTCCCAGAGACAAAATAGATTGGCCCCCGAACTACAGGGATGGAGTTTACAGTGCAGAAAATCGCTGTTTGGTCAAACACAAAATTCATGGCTGCTACAACCTCTTAACAGCTCCATTCACACAGGGTGCCACTTGTATCAATACTAGGCTGAGGGTCGGACATTTCTTGTCCAAGTCATTGATGTTAAAGACAAAGTGAAGTTGTCCGGTTTCCAACTGGTCCAAAAAGAGCAAGATAATGGAGCTGAAAGTACGAACGAGACTGACAGATGGGGCGGCAATTAAGTGAAGATAGGAAGGTAATCAAAGTAAAACTTAAATGGACAGTTAACTCCAAAATACAAAATACATAGTCTTCCTTTCACCTGTTGTGCTATTTATCAATCTAGATACCGAGTGTTGGAGATGTTGCTCATAGAGATGTCTGCCTGCTCTTTAATATAATGGAACTAGATGCCACTTGGCTTGTGGTCCTCAAAGAGCACAGTGTCTCTTTCCATAAATCATAATACAGTTACTCAAGATGATCCACAGACCTTGTTGTTTGATAAGGTGATTGACGCAGCATTACTGGTCTCTGCTTTATCCAGTGCAACACACCAGGCTCACTGAACTCAGATCAGAGTTTCAAAGTAGGCAGCAATGATCAAATATGAATCAAGATTTGGTTACTGTATTGCTTATTTTCAGCTTTAAACTATTTTCTGATTCACATTTTAGTGTACTGTTTAGCTCTAATTTGAAAAGGTTTTGTCCTTCTCGAAAATGCAACGTCCCAACTTGCAGGTGTCGCCCAGCACTATCTCAAACATCGTATTGCTCTGATTGGTTGTAGGTCTTTCCACTTGTTTCCAGGAGCTTTTCGGTCTGTGTGTGTTTTTATGATGTCCACTGGAAATCGCAATGAACTGAGAGGTTCAAAACTAGTTTCATGTCAAAACTATTTTCTTTCTACCGAACCACAGCTGCCAGCTGTATCACCGCGCAGAGGGAAGTGTGCATCTACTGCTAGCTTACCTAGCACCACTGAGCTAGCTAATGTTACAGCTCAGCTGAGAAGTACATCATTAATGTTTCCATCTCATGCTGTCATGCACAGCCCTCTTGTCTATGGCCATGTTTACACGAAAACAATCCACTGAAAGCAGAATCGTTTCTCATTTTCTTTTTGAAAAAAGTTCCGTGTTTAGACGACAGCGTTTTTATAACGATCGCCATGCACATGGATCCGCAAAAATGACCAAAACCGCTGCAGTATACATGCCAGGCCAGTAGTTGGCGGTGTGATGCTTACACTTCCTTCTACAGAGCGGCGATATATAAACAAACAAAATGGCAACCGCACGAACATTTGTCTGGACAGAGGACAAGGTGGAGTTGCTACAGTAATTCTACACTATGATGGGGAAGCGTTGATAAATTCAACAGGGTGAGCAGCACAAGCAGAACTCGGGACTACGCCATTGGTGTTGTGATGGTTGACTTTCTCGCCCATGCTTAATGACTGGAACCGTAATGTGCATGTGTGAAAGTCTCTGTTTTCAGAGGAACTGCATATTGCAAGTTTACATGACAACAGAGACGGTGCTGTTTCCAAAAAGTTGCACTCTGGAACCCGTTTTCAAAACTTTGCATTTTCAGGCACCCAAAACGCCACAGTTGTGTAAACGATCGGCCAAAACGCAACTAAAGTTTACTGTTTTCAGTTGAAATCGTTGTCATATTAACGGGACCTATGAGTAGATGCACTCTTCCTTCGGTGCAGCGATATGGTCGGTTGGGGCGTGTAGAAAGAAAATAATTCCTACATGAAACTACACAACAATGTCTGTGGATTATCTTCAGTAACCGTGTCATGATTTCTAGAAAAAGACACGACTTTTGAGGTTTTCAAAATGATTTTTTGTGACATCTTTTACCACTATATTTGAGACAAGGCAGACGTCTCTGCGGCAGATATTTCCAACACACGGCAGCTCACACCAAAATAATCTAGACTGACCAATAGCACGACAGGTAAGAGGGAAATATGTGTTTTGTGCTGAACTGAGCCGTCCCTTTAAAGGAAGTTTTCTTAGATATGAAGGTCCATCCAGGTCACAGTTAGCGTAGCATACAGACTGGAAGCTGGGGGAAATGGCTATACTGGATCTGTCCAAAGGGGAAGTCTGGCCAAGATAACAGATTCAAGGACATAAATGTTAATTAGTTTTACTTTTTTGAAATAGTCTGGCACTTAAACTCTCCCCTTGGTGTTTGTATGAAATAAGTACAATGACTCAGCTTTATTTCCTCCTGTTATATAATTGGACTGATTTGTTCATGGTTCTTCAGATGCAGTAGAGAAACAACAGGTCCTTGTTTAGATCCTGACTTTAGTTCCTGTGGCTTCCTACGACCTGGAAACTATTAATCTATAAGGGCTATTATTGATTCTTTTCTTTGTCTGTTATGGTCACAAAGTGCATTTTGCTTGTCAGCTCTTCATTGCATTGTTCATTGTTTGCCATTGCTTGACTGCATTTAACTTCCTCACTGCTGCCCTCCATGATGGTTTTACTTCAGGTACATGCTCAGATCGTCCAGTCCTAGCCGTTAGCCATCGCCGCTGCTAATATCCGCATGGTCCTTCCATACAAGCTGTGTATGTGGCTGAGACTCAGCTTCATCGCCATTGCAACTTGGATGCTCATTCGCTCCCCTCCTCCCCCATACCTTCCACGCCACTTCTCCCCCAAGTCGACCAGTTCCTCTTACCCCGCCTGCTGACTTTCTAGAGCCCCATATCAGTCCCTCCTCTGTTTTTCTCTTTCTTAGTTCCCCCCATCCTGACAGTCCTCGGGCAAGTCCCCTGGTGGCCCGCGAGGGTGACACAGTGGAGCTGGAGTGCCTTGTTTCAGGGAAGCCCAAGCCCATCATCCTGTGGTCGAGAGCCGATAAGGAGGCGCCCATGCCGGACGGCAGTATGCAGATGGAGAGCTACGACGGCGTGCTGCGTATTGTTAATGTGTCCAGGGAGATGACGGGCTCATATCGCTGCCAGACCAGCCAGTTTAATGGGTTCAACGTGAAGCCCCGGGAGGCCGTGGTGGAGCTGATCGTACAATGTGAGTAGACAGTGGATATTTTTTGTCTGTGTGTGCCTACATGTGTGTCTACATGCACGTTGCAGTGTTGTAACAGGGCGTCACTTGTCTCTGTGATGTGTTTTCTATGTACGCAGTGTAATTAATCTCTGGGTTCTGGTCCAGTGTGACCAAAATTGAACATTCCTCCATTTCTTTCCTTCCACGCCCATCCAATTTCCTTCTGAAGGCTGTAAAATTAGTCCGGTCCCCTGGTACCCTGCAGTCAGGTCTGAGCGGAGAGAGCTCTGACTCCACCTCTTACACTAAGGGGAGGACTTTATCTGCTGAGTGTGAACTGTGCAGAACTAATATTAACAGAGGCACAGAGCTCTAGGTACTGACGTCCACACATATTAGGGTCTGTCTGCGCGTGTGTGTGTGTGTGTGTGTGTGTGTGAGAGCACTCACGTCAGACAAGACCCACAGACTGTGTGCCACGTCCCCGGGCCTCAGCACCGCCGCTCATTGTGAAACCCCTTCGATTCCTTAAGATGTCACATTCAAAGATGGCTTAACGGCTAATTAGCGAGCGGCTAATTTATTCCCACTAGTATTCATTTTGTATTCATTTATGGAGATTTGAATGGAATATTTCGAATGAACGTCAGGGATTCAAAGCGTTTTCACTCATTCAAGGACTGGGGACGTTTCTCTCCGCCGCGCAAAAAAAAAAGAACGGAAGATGGATCGGAAGGAAATTAAAGCGATCTGTGTAGGGTGCCACCATTCTCTGGCAAGTGATTATAGGAAATAGAAAAAGTGAGTCTCATTGCAACAGTCCCATTGTTTTCCTCATGGCCTACTTAGTTAATCCATACATTCTTCCATCTCGACCAAACCTTATCTAGGAAGAACCTGTGCAGCTGTATGTCACTCTTAAACTACTTTCATGTGAATGGCAATTACCATGCTCTACGTCCTCCCCATTGGACATGCCAAACATAACACTGCAGGAAAATATTCAACAACTTTAAATTGTGAACAGTAAATCAGAATAATGGCGCAGCTCAACCTGGGTTTTGATTCGAGATGATTTCGACACACCCAGTACCAGTAGTTTGATTGAAGAGGAACAAGAGCAGCCCCTGCACGGCTCGTGCTGACAAGGATTAGCATATAATTCTGCCTCATTTTTCTGGGGTTTTTATTGTACTCTTTGCTATGGCGTTCACGTTTCAGCTTAGCCGTTAGCCACTCTGCTGCGTTAAGAGTGTTAATGAAGTTTTGATGTGCTTTGAAGAAGACTGTGTTACAGTTTTTGGCTGAATTGATTATGATTATGCAGTGATGACAGCCCGTATCAAAGGTTAGTGGCTTTGCTACGCACCGATGCTGACACCATAAAGTAAACAAAGGATTTGGACTCTAAGATGCCCTTCATTAATTAGCAACACCCGGTGGATCAGCTGCCTCACGCAAAGAGGGTGTGGTGTGATAGAGACAAGTTGTTGGATGCAAAATTAAAACAAAATTGTAGTTAATGGCTTTTTTTATTTATAGGGACAGTTCATCCTAAAATCAAAAATACATCTTTCTCCTCTCACCTGTGGTGCTGTTTATCAATCGAGATTGTTTTGGTGTGAGCTGCCAAGTGCTGGAGATGTCTGTCTTCTCTCCACTATAATGAAAGCAGCAGTGGGGTGGAGGCTTGTGCTGGTTTTTCGTATGGACTACTGTACATGTGGTAGATATTTTAATGTGACTTGTTTAAAAGAAGGATACGTAGAGGTCACCCCAAAGTTCACCCCTGAATCAAAACAACAAAATGTTCCTCTGACCTGTGGGGCTATTTATCAGTCTAGATGTTTTGGTGTGAGCTGCAGAGTGTTGGAGATATCAGCTGTAGAGATGTCTGCCTTCTCTCCAGTATAATGGAACTAGATGGCACTCAGCTTGTGGAGCTCAAAGTGCCAAAAACGTACATTTGAAAAACTCAACATCAGTGTTTCTTTATAGAAATCATGACCTGGTTACTCAAGATGATCCACAGACCTCATCATGTAGGAACTATTTTCTTTCTACTGAACTACACCTGCCAAACGTATCACTGCGCAGAGGGAAGCATTCATTCACTCAGGGGCAAGAGGCTCATGCTCGTGACAGCATGAGATGTAAACATTAATGGCGTCCTCCTCCGATGAACTGTAACGTTAGCTAGCTCAGTGGTGCTAGGTGAGCTAGCAGTTGATGCATGCTTCCTCCTGCACCATAATGCAGTTGGCAGGTGTATCTTGGTAGAAAGAAAATTGTTCCTACATGAAACCGCTCACAACAAACATGGCCCAATTACTAACGATATTCCACAGACCTTGTTGTGAGCAGCTGCATGCAGGAACTGTTTTCTTTCTACTGAACTACACCCACCAACAGCATTATGGTGCAGAAGGAAGCGTGCATCTACTGCTAGCTCACCTAACAACACTAACCTAGCTAACGTGACAGCTCAGCTGAAGAGGACGCCATTAGGTGGATTCCTTCACCTTCTTGCTTAGTGACTTATAGCCAGTTTCTACTGTAGGAACCTTTCCAGGGGCGCAGGAACTATATCAGAAACCTTACTTTCATATGACTGGAGTAACCAGGGGCTAAATGTAGTTTATCTGCCATAGTTCCCAGTGACAAAACAGTCTGGCCCAGGAACTGAACAGTGCCTGCTGGCTGGGAGACTGTGGAGGTATCGGGTGAAGTCTACAGTGTTGAATAATGCTGATTGGTCTAACGCACAATTCATGGCTGCTGCAACCCCTTCACATCATCATTCGCACACACTGAGCAAGTACAGAGTGCCACTAGTGTCACTGCTGGGGTGAGGGCTGAAGACTTCTTGTAAGATTCATTGTCAGGTCTCCAGAAACAGCCAGACAAAGAGTGTGTGAACGACCTGAGAGCACGAGTGAGTTCAAGAAATGGAGCAGCGATCAAGTGATGATAGGAAGTAAAATTTAAATATAAATATAAATAAAATTTATTTATATTACCTCTTATGTATAGTTCTGTTTTTCAGTCTCAATTGTTTTGGTGTGAGCTGCAGAGTGTTGGAGATATCAGCTGTAGAGATGTCTGCCTTCTCTCCAGTATAATGGAACTAGATGGCACTCAGCTTGTGGTGCTCAAAGTGCCAAAAAATACATGTGATAAACTCAACATCAATGTCTCTTTACAGAAATCATGACCTGGTTACTCAAGGAAGCGTGCATCTACTGCTAGCTCACCTAGCACCACTGAGCTAGCTAATGTTACAGCTCAGCCAAGGAGGACGCCATTAACGTTTACATCTTGCGCTGTCACGAGCACAAGCCTCTCGTCCATGAGTCGGTGCACGCTTCCTTCTGCACGGTGATACATTTGGTGGGTGTAGTTCAGTAGAAAGAAAATAGTTCCTCCATGAAACTGCTCACAACAAGGTCTGCAGATTATCTTGAGTAACCAGGTCATGATTTCTATAAAGAAACACTGATGTTGAGTTTTTCAAATGTATTTTTTGACACTTTGAGCACCACAAGCTGAGTGCCATCTAGTTCCATTATACTGGAGAGAAGGCAGACATCTCTACAGCTGATATCTCCAACACTCTGCAGCTCACACCAAAACAATCTAGAGTGATAAATAGCACCACAGGTGAGAGGCAAAATATGTTGTTTTGATTCAGGGGTGAACTTTGGGGTGACCTCTCCGTGTCCTTCTTTTAAACAACAGTCACATTAAAATATCTACCACATGTACAGTAGTCCATATGAAAAACCAGCACAAGCCTCCACCCCACTGCTGCCTCAGTCGTTTAAAAAGACTTAAAAAATGGATGATGCTGTTTTCCCCTCTGCTCCCTCTCAGCAGAGAGAGCAGTTTACTGCCACAAGCAGCAGTAGGTCACACTGATCTTGCCTACCGTTTGGAAAGCAGCAGGGGCACATACTGTATTCTCCGTAGCATTTTTCCTCCTAACGGCACAATTAGAGCAGGAAAAAAAGGCAAATAAGCACAAACTGTCCACAAGCTTTTTGGACAACAGCTACAATTACGCAGCATTTAGGAAAATGTCTCTTTTTTTCCTGCATTTGTGGCAGTGTCACACGCTACAGCTCCATCTGCAAATCAGTGACAAATCAAAGCCATGACACAGACAGCCCAAAATAAAAGACCTCTTCAGATTCTAGGAATAAAATGTCCTCAAGTCTGAATGAAAAATAGAAGTCTTCTTCACATAGTTAAAGGCACTATGTGTAACAGTTTCAGTTGTTCTTTGAGACAAACAAATTTTGCAGCCAAAAGTGTGTCCTAGCACATGTGTATTTATGTCCATCAGCATATCTAATTATGTCCATAAGTAAGCTCCGAAATTCTCATTTACATACACATTGCGACCGGTGTCTCATCATGTACATACGCCATCTTGAAAATACAGGTAGGTACAGGGACATACTTGAGAAATACGGAATCGCCTTTCGCATTTTGACTTGTCGGTTTCTGCCTGCAGGTAGAGTGACGAAAAGCAGCAGCAAGCAGGCTAGTCACAAGTGCCAGTGCATTTGAAAAAAGGCAAAAAGGCAACGTGACCTGCGATTTCAAAAAATGAGGGTCAACATTGGGGTAGCCTTTCCCAGGTGGAGAGAGCTGCTAAAGGAGAATCACAGCTAACGCGCCGCTAACAGCTGTTAGTGCTGTTAGTGCTGTTAGGGACGCAGTGTTGCGAGGAGAGGGATAAGGTGTGTGAGGTTGAGCCACTTGTCAGTTAGTCTCTATATACACACTCTACATTCAGTGAATGTCTGTAGGCAAACCCCGGAGATCTTGCCTCCAGAAGAAGAGCGGAAGAGCCCTGGTTTCTTGTTGTTGGCTGTTTGTAGTCCGCGTGATATTGACCAATCACGTTTGAGCCGACTGCAGTTGTTGCCAGGTTAAGCGGTCCGTGCGGTGAACTAACAAGGCGGAACATAATTGGCGTCACTGCAAACTCTGAATCCATTGCAATGGTTCAGCATATTTACTTATATATAAACAGAAGTCTGAAACGGAAATTCGCCTCCTCCGCCCAAATCAAACCAGAATGCCAAAAAATCGGGGGTCTGCCCCCAGAGGCTGTATCGCCGTCTGCCAGAAGTCAGACGCCGAATACAGCTGATGGGTTCCGAGAATGCTTGTCAGTTGTCAAAAGAGAAGACGTGATTGGTTTGTGTCGATTTACACCCGCCCCAACAGTCCTACGCTGTAAACACAGCCAGCATGGTGAGGAGGGGGTTTGTCAACTGGCATCGCGTGTGTCTGTGTAGGAGCCTGAATGAATACTCCATGAAGTATCGGATGACATGGTTTCATCAGTGTTATCATAGCTTTTTGGTACACAACGGCTACCGTTGTTGTAATACGCCGCTTGAAACAGTGAGGCGCTGTGCGCTATCCGTTTGAATGCAATATACGATCTCAACACTAGATGGGAGAAATTCCTACACAGTGCCCGTTTAAATGTCATAAAGTACATAAAACTATTTGAGGAATTCAAACAAGCCATATGTAATTACTCTATGATGTTAGACATGAGACACAATATTGTATTTTGTTCATTGTTTATTGTTTGTATGACATAACAGTTCGGGACAAAAACAAAAACTGAAGCCCCAGTGGCGCATGACCAAAGTGTCTCACTTGTGACTCTTTGCTCTTTTGGCACTGGGTCTGTTTTTGCCAGAGAAGCAAGAAATTATTTTCAGGGTATATAAATACTTACAATTATTGACAGTTACAAGTTACAGTGAAATTAATAGTTGAGATCTAAGGACTGCAATGAAATAAAATCAGACATTTACAGAAATACAAATTAGAATGCCCACAGGGAATTCAGGGTTCAGTACCTTGCTCAGGGTACCTCTCCATTTACCGGACGGAGACTTGAACAGGGGCCCCTCTGGTTCCCAACCCATGTCATATGGTTTAGCTCCGGCTGCCCAACTGCTACAGCAATCATACAATGGAAACCACTAACAGTGACCTCATCTGTCTGAGCCACATTTATCACTATAAACACATGAAACACATTATCATAACCATTTTCTGTTTCCTTATT